>NW_005843027.1:82123-115754 GCF_000455745.1 Alligator sinensis
GATTACTGTTTGTGTCTTGCAGGGGCCCTACATTGCCTGGTGCCCTCTTCTTGCTCCCAACGTACTTGAAAAAGGACTTTTTGTTGTCCTTAATCCTGGACGCTAGCCCGAGTTCCATCTCTGCCTTGGCCTTCCTAATAGCCCTCCTACACTCCCGGGCTGAGGAGGAGTACTCTTCCTTGGTGATAGCTCCTCCCTTCCACTGGGTGTATGCCCCCTTTTAGTCCTCAGGCATTGCTGAATGCCCTTGCTGAGCCAAGGGGGTTTCTGAACACTCTTACCCCCCTTGCTTCTCTCATGGACTGTTATCCTTTGGGTCTGGAGGATCGCCCCCTTAAGGTATGATAATCCCTCGTGGACTCCCACCTCCTCTACCTTCTGGGCTCTTAGTGTCTCCCCCACTAGTTTCCTAAGCTCATTGAAGATGGTCCTTCTGAAGTCAAGGGCTTTAGCCTTGGTGTGAGCCCTAGATGCCCTGCGTTGGATAATGAAATCCAGCAGGTAATGATCGCTATTGCCCAGGTGGTCAAGGAACTGCAGTCTCCTCACCAGGTCATCCCCTGTGGCCAGGACCAGGTCCAGCAAGGCGTTACCCCTAGTGGGGCTGTGCACTTCCTGGATAAGGTGAAGGTCCTGTAATACAGCCAGGAACCTACGCAAGCTGTCAGACCTGGCTGTCTGCTCCTCCCAGCAAATGTCTGGGTAGTTTAGGTCACCCATGACAATAACATCCCTTGATCTAACCTAATGCTGGTCTCCATTATATGAGTTCCAGCTCTCTGCAATGTGTCTGTAGCAGTGACAGTACTTAGGTGAGATGGGTATTAAAGTGAAGTATGTAGCTCAGTAATGGGGAGGCATATGGATAACAGAGACAGAGCCATGCCTGAGGCACACTCCTGCTACCAACTGAAGTGCTAACAGCATGGTGGTCATCAGTGTCCTGCCTTGCCTCTCCAAGCTACCATTGCAATCTGCCCAATTTCCACCTGCATGACAAGCAGGATCCCTGAGGCTACTCAGGATTTTCTGTGGAGAAAGGAGAAGGGCAGCTGCAAAAGCAAAGCATGAGCTTGCAGCAGTAGGAGAGGGCTGAGGAGCAAGAAAGAGCTTGGATGACTCAGGAAACTGGTGAGGAGCTCTGGAGCTTTCTGGTATGATCCTCAGCTGTTACCAATCAGGAAGCTCCAGTGAAGTCAGTCTGATTCACACCAGATGAGGACCTGGCCCTTATCTCTATGTCAGTAGTTACCAAAGACAGTTCAGGTCTCTAGAGATGGCTGTTGTTTCACTAGGCCCAGAACTAACAAACAAGTTGCCTCATCACACTCTTTGCCTTGGCAATGAATCCCCCTGGGAGGTCTCATCAGGTTCAGTTCCCTGTAGCCATTGCTGCTGGTCCTCTCCAGTCAGGGCTGAGTCATTCTGTCAAGAAGCAGGGTGGAAAGGTTGGTGTTGGCATGGCCTGTGCTCCACAGAGGAAGAGCCTTGGTCTCCAGGGCTCTCTGCCTGGCACATGTCCCCAGCAGGACTCCCTTCTCACAGCAGGAGCTGGGGGCGAGCTGTTCCTGTGAAAGTGTCTGAGGTTTCGGTCTGAGGGAAGCTGGTGCTGGACTAACATGCTGCCTCGCCTGGCTGCTTTCCAGAGGAAGGAGAAAAGCAGTCTGCTTCAGAGGTTGGCATCCATCCCATTCTTTACGGAGCAGCATTTGGCAGGGACACCTCCTTCCAAGAAACAGGGATAAGTGTGCAGAGGGGACTCTCACACTTATCTCTTTCACCAAGATCAAAAGGTTCAGTCAAGAAGAAATGACATCCCACTTTCATTGCTGGTGGCATGACAGTTCAATCTGTTCCACTGCTATGGGCTCTTTGAGCTCCAAGGTGCCTTCATAGTCAGTGCCAGTATCTGTCATTGCTGGGCAGTCTCCAGCTGCATGGCATGCAAATGATGCAAGAGGAACTGGGTAGTTCAATGGCTTGGTTTCTCCAGGAGAGTTCCACTAGGGCTGTCCACCTAGCTCACCAGGGTGTCCTGGACCTGACCACAGACAGGCCACATCTGCACTTTTGACTGACTATCGGGCAGCCAGTGCTACTCCACCCACTTTCCCTATAGGTTTCCACTGACAGAGGCTCTGACCAACCCTAGTCAGGGTTCTTATGCCATTCCCTGATGGCTTCTAGCTGGTCTTGCTGTAGCTGTGAGCTCCCCACCTCCCAACATACTCTATACCCTTTCCTTACAATGACTCCTATTGGTGAAATCTGGTTCTGCAGTGGCCATGAGCTCCTCAGTAGTATTCCTGTATGCTAATGGCCTTCAATCCTGTGCACTGGACAAGGGAAGTTGTAAGTCTGACTGCACAACAGGTTCCTTCTTTCTAACTGAAATGATTTTTGGCTTTATACACAATACTGGAATATTGAAATGCCTTCTGTGCCCTTGCAAGCTGCTCCAAGCAGATAGGCAGACGTAAGCTATATAAAGAGAGAGCTCTGAAGAGAAAAGGACTCTTGCACACATGTACTCTCTCTCTTTCTCTTCCTCTTTCTCTTTTTCCCCCAGTCCCACCATGTCCCATTACTAACAGGCCAAGAAACTATCTCCCCCTGACAGGAAATAAGACAAGAATTCAAAGACCTGAATGCTCTCCTTGGGGCATCTGCTGTGCTTTTTGAAGGCACTAGTAGAGCTGGAGGCAAGATGTTTTAATCTTCAACCCCTGATGAAATGGAAATCTCTATTTGTTTCCAAGCCACAGGTACAGGCTGGCTATGTTGTACCTCTCCTGTGCCTGGTGTGGAATGCACCAGGGTGTCAGTGGTTCCTTGCTGGAGGAGGAAGAAGACTGTGTCACCAAGCTCATTTCATCTGGGGCTTCTGGTCTCCAAGGAGGAACCTCTTGAGCTTTTAGTTGCTACACTAATGAGGTCCTCCGAACCATGTTTTCCTCTAGGAGGTATCTCAGTGTGAACCAGCTGTGACATATATGAATTCTCTAGATCAGTGCTTCCCAAACTTTTCCTCAGCATGACCCCGTTTATGGCCCATTTCCTCAGCATGGCCCTTCACTCCAACCCACAGCCCCCCACCCCTGTGAACTCATCTGCTGATATTGCAACCCCATTTGGGATCATGACCCACAGTTTGGGAACTGTTGCTCTAGATCATATCCTAGTTCCCCAGGCACTGCACAGGCCTGGGCTTCGCAACCCCCTGACCCTGCACCATACTGGGTTTCCAGTGGAAGAGCTGGAGGCTGTTGCATTGTTCCTGTTTCTCACCTGATGGGTCTGCAGCACAGTGAGGATTATGAAGTCCTTGGCACTCCTACACAAGAAGGGACAGGAGGAAAAAGATGAAGACAGATGAGTTAACTCTGAGCCCCAGCCCTCAGAACACACTCATGTCGAAAAGAGGGAATGAAAATAACACATGAAAGAGAGTTCAGATGGCAAAATCTTTCCCCACCTAGCCAGATGATAGCTCAGATTTTCTCAGTCTCCTACAGGAGCTTTCCATGCCAGGTAATAGAGATGATGGCTGTGTCTCACATGACAGCTGCAAATTTCTTTCTTGCATCCTAGGGTGTCTACATTTCTGTCCCTCCCAACTCTGCTGCAGAGATACCCTTGAATGTGCCATACTAATTATGGAATCACGGTTACTCTAGGGCCAGCATTAACTGTTCTGTGTCACTAGAATTTGCTCACAATCTGTGCAAAGAACAATCTTAGCAGGTGGTTTCAGAGACAAAGCTTCATGGGCCAAATCCTTAGCTGATGTAAACTGGTATCACTCTGGCTTCACTGATAAGGATAGCTAAGGATCAGGGCCTGGGTTTCATGCAGGACAGGCCATGTTTCTCTATTTTTTGGAGAAGGGGTAGGTTGAGCTGCCATGGAAAGGAAGAGGGGCTTCATTTCAACCTTCATTTGATGGCCCATATACTTAACCTGCAGAGATTTTAAGGGGTGAACACTGTGGATTGCAAGTAAATCTAAACAGATGTGGCCCCTGCACACACCTCTCATAAGGGGCACCATCCTACCAAGGTTTAAAGCTGAATTCAAGTGGACGTAGTGGCAGGAAACTTCTTCAGGCCAGGGGTCAAGAGATAGTTGTACTGGCTGTGGGGGAACTAGAGCAGTACAACATGCCATGCCCAGAGATTCACTGCTAGAAGGCCTCTTGCCTTACATGTTTTACACGTATTTTAAAGGCAAGCTCATCCTCCCCATTAGCACAAGTTGCAACAGCACTGGCTTTGTGATACATTGTCCTGGACTTAAGCAAGGGCAGAGTTTGGCCAGAGTTTTGTGGGCGGTCCAAGGCTCAAGATTTCCAGCTAACTCTGAAGTTGACTCAGGTATGATCCTTTGTTCTTGTGCCGATTCCCTGGGTGGGTAGGAGCTTACAGCTTCACCCAGCCCCAAGGAAGAAATCAAAGGAAGGAACCTACAACAGCAGAGGAAGCCCCTAAAATGGAGAGTTAATCCTGAAAAACAGCCCCATCTCTTAAAACCTTGGTCTCTTCCCAGCCAACATCCACAGCATCAGCATCAAGAACAAGGGCTGTACCTGGATGGGCAAGCATGTAATTTGGATGAAGGCTACTCTCAGTATCAGTCTATCAGTCTTCAGCAAGACAAGCTGCCTCACAGCAGTGCTGTCTGTGCTAACTGGACTCCAGGAGGGTGAACTGCTTCAAAGCAATACCCTGATGACTCCTACTGGGTGAATATGGTCACAATAGAGCCCAAGAGTGTCTACTGCTTCAGTGTGAGCTCCTCTGCCTCAGTGCCCAGGCACTGCCAGTTACTAGGCTGCTCCCTGGTTTTATCATAATCTAAAACTCTCTGAGGACTACCTTCCTGCCTTGTTCTCCCTTCTCACATTGGCTCCCTCACCCCCAGGATGAGGTATTAGAGAAGGCTGTTACCTGACAAGCTCAATGAATCTCCCTCTGGGGGCTTCACTCACATCCTCATCATTTATGGCCAGAATCTGGTCTCCTGCTAGGAGCTTATCCTCAGAGGGGCCTCCTGCCAGGAAGAGAGTGGGTGTTAGCCCCTGCCTCGGATTCTCCTTCTGTCAAATGTGTTCTGCTTCATGTGGGCAAGACAGAGCAGGAGAATAGGGCTGTTCTGTCCATGCTCTGTGAAGCAGGCCTCAGGCCCTGTCATTCTCAGAGTCCAATGCTCATGTCCCCATTCCCCATGGCAGGGAGGTCATATGGGGGTGAATAGCTATGGCTGGCCACAAGCAGGCTAAGAGAATTCACATGGACCTTTAAAAAGAAACCAGTGTTGTGTGGCAGGGCCAGCTCATGCTCACCAAAGAATCTGCCTGGTAAGGATAGCTGTTGGGCTGAGCCTAATTAGAGGTGGGCTGAAACCCACTAGGAGCAACCAGCTCAGTATATGCTGGTGCCCTATGTGAAGAGGGGCTTTGCAGTCACTAGTTCCTCAGGATGCCTTCCTCCTATATCCTACTAGGCTGTCCACTCAGTTTGGCTACCCCATTCTATGTCCCTCTTCCTTGGAACAGCCCAAGTGGCAAATCTCCCTGGCAGACCCAAAGCCCCTTTAGAAGTAGCAGGCTCCATGCCAACCATGTCCCTGGCTTCTCTGCTGTTGGTCCAGCCATGCTGTTCCTTCCTCCTGTGTTTACCTTCAGCATTTTGCTTTTTCTCCATCACTGCCTGTGCTCCTTCACTTCTCCCACTCAGCTCAAGGCCTCCTGCCACAGGCTGGGAATGGCTCCCTTGGAGCCACCTCTGAGGCAGACATCATGGCTGCTAAAGGGCATCATGAGGGACTCTTGTGCCCCTTGCCACCATGGGCATGGGACAGCCTGGGTCAGGGAGACAGTTGCTGAATTTCCATGATGTTACAGACACCCTCCCTTCTGTTCCCCTCTACAGTCTGTATATGAGAATCCCATCCACATAACCACTCACTTCCCCAACCTTTATTCCATTGTCAGCTACAGAGACTTCACACCCATCCCACCCAGTTCTGCATTGTCTGTTTGAGATTCCCATATCCCTGTTCCAGACTGTAGAGTAGCTATACACTCTTGGTAAACACCCAGTCCCCATGCAGTATGGCATCCAAACACTAATTAAACTGTTCCTGCTCCTTAGTCCATACCTAGCTCCCCACCTCTCTGAGCTGCCCAGTTCAGATAGTCACTTCCCAATTGAAAGCTGTGACAGTCATAGGGATCTGTACTTATACCTTGCTTCCTACCTGTTGTCACAGATCGTACCACCACTGGCTTCTCACTGCCGGCCACGAAACCAAAGCCGTAGTTGGGGTCACGTTGAATCTTCACCTGTCGGAGAATGTCTGAAGGCAGCTGACCACATTCCATATCATCACCGCTTTCCTCCTACATCACATGACTGGTGACCACACACACAAGGGAGAGGGGAAGAAGGAGTGTTATAGATCTGTATGCATAACCAAACTGAGCCACGAGCCAAGTTAAAAGGACGCAGGGCAGTGATGTGATATAATGACCTCCCCACACCATGCTCACACACCATCAGCATCTTCATACTAAGGAGTCTTGCTGAGCAGAGTGCCACCAGCAGACATACATGGTCAGGCCTTCTCTCCCAAAGTAGCTTGCTTCAGTTTTGAGATACTCTCCAAGGGAATGGGAGGGAGGGAACTGAATGGGAGATGCACTTGGTGATAGGAAGGTGAAGCACTTTCTAGGTCTCTTCCCCTATTACTTCCCAGCAAACCTCATGGACTCCCCCCTCCCTAAATTGCAGATGCTGCAAGCTTTCCCTGGGAGTCAGATGCCTAGCCCTGTTCTCTCTGCCTCCTCCATTATGGCCAGAAATTCAGATTCTGCAGCTGAAACGTAGCTGACAATGTTTCTGATGGTGCCTGAGGCAGCCAGTCCCCTCATTCTGAGCAGCGCTGGTGCTGCAGGGCTAATGGAACCAACCATGTTTTGGTCAATACAGTCTGACCAGAGACACAACAAGGAGCAAGTAAATGGTGGAATGTGTAATGCTCACATCACCACCCTCTGGCTTCAGCCCCACATGGGCAAGACCTCCATGAACTTTGGGGAGCTGATCTCTGCATTACACCATCATACTCTCTGTTCTCATCTCATGACCTTGCTTCACTGCCTAAGCCTGTGGCAGTGCCAGGCTTCCTTTTCCTTTTAACAGATTCTTTTCACTCCAGATGGACCTCACCAGCCTACTCAACTTATTCTCCATGTGAATCTGACTGGAAGAATTTCCTCCTCTCAGTACATCTAATTTGTCAGTAGCTGCTTTTTCTCCCTAATTTTCCTAAGCAACAATATATTGATTAATGCTGTGATACAAGTGAAATCTATGACAATAACAATATCCTTTCCACGTCTAGATAGTGTGACTGACTTGGCCAGTTACAGAATGAAGGTTGTTCATTAGACTAGAGGGTCACCTTGGACATACAGAAAGAATTCATCTCTGGGGTAACTCTACCAAAACCAATGGTATTCCATCAAGGAAGAATTTAACTCAGCAGGCATACAAAGAGGGAGAGGGGGAAGCAAGTGACTTCATAGCACAGAAGTTGCCAGCAGGGTGGTGGTACCTGTTTTATTGCCCTCATTTTCTAGAAGGTTAATCTGAGATCCAGAGTGGTTAGATGGCTTGTTTATGTCAGTGGGGGAAAAGGGAGGAGGTAGACCATTAATAGGACAATAATTTGAGTGATGTCTTGGTTGCTGCTTTATCTTGCTATGTTTTGCTAAGGTGGTGGCACTGCCCAGTTGTATCAGGGACAGATTGAGCTGTACGTAGTTACAACTGTAACAACAAAATGATGGATAAATTGAAAGCAAATGTTGCATCTGTGATACTGACTGCATGTTCCTGTCCAGACGACTTAGTCTGCTTTTAAAGATTCTTCCTGGCCTTTGAGCAAAGAGTCAATTGCTCTGTTTCTTATTAGTTTAGGATTTCATACATTCTCTATCTAATCCAATCTGTCTGCATTTCTAGCCCTTCAAGCACTGTGATATTTCAGATACAAAATTAAGGGCAACAGCTCTGTGTGGCTGAGAGAGAGAGCCTTACCTCTGTTTTAAACTGGCTTCTCGGCTGCAATTCAGTTCGATGATTCTCTTCCAGGGGCTATGCTGATGAGCTGGAGAACCAGCTCTCTTCCAGGAGCTGGTTAAACAAAGATTTGCTGAAAAAGGCAGGACTTTCAGCTTGATAGGACTGGCTTGTTCTGATCTCCAGAGGCACGGAGCTGACCTGTGAGCCCTTTGCTGAGGTGTTTCTTCCCTCCTTCCCCTCTGCTGGATGATGCCGGTAGGTCTTTTTGATTGTTAACAGCTATAACCCTAGATTCTGGCAGAAACGCCTATATAGCATATGCAAGTAGATATGAATTAAGTGATCTGTGTTATGATTGCAGATACTGTGCAACTGCTGTTAACACTACAGAGACACCAACAATGCTCTGGTCCCCTGTCCACATGGATGATTCTCAACCTTTTCCACATCAGACTCCACTGCTTCCTGAGTTCCACTTTCCTTCCATACTCCTCCTTTTTATCTAGCTAGGGCAATCCTCCTATTTGCAATACAGGAAGGACAGGGTAGTACCTATTGCACTGATACCTGTTTGCACATCCCTGATGCTCAGGTGGTTTTATCATGACCATTATCAGCCACATGTCTAGTGCATTGTGGAAGGATATCAATGCACATGATAAAAATAAGAACATCTGAAGAAATTGCTGAGCAGAGAAATGGTTGCAGCCTTTCCCGTGGGTGGAAACTTTGCTTGATTGTGAGAGAGAGATCCCAGCTCATGGGGGCTTTCCCTGAAATTGTTGTACATTTGAACATTCTTAGGCAGAAAATCTGGAATGGAGAATAAAGTTGGGTGGGTGGGGATTATGCCTTTGCTATACCTAGGGAAGTATGGATGCTACAGACAAAGAAGAGAAGGAAAAATGAAAAAGAAGGTCACCTTCCAAAATCCCTTCATAGCACAGCGCTGACTGAGTTACATTCATCATGGTTGGAACTGCACTGAATGCACTGAGTTTGAACAGGGTCCCCAGATCAGATACTTTCTCCATCTAACACCTGTTTGAAGAAGTCCACTCTGGCAAAAGTCCAAGAAGAAAGATACTCACTGGTTGCATACAGCTGATGGCATTGACTAGTGCTCGTCAAGAAGCTGGGTGCACCCTTCTTTTCTACTCCTACACTATTCTGTTTGCAGCAGAATAATGTATAGCCAGAAGGGCAAGGATGACTGGGTTTAGTGGGGCAGGGTCACTTTTCAAAGCATGGGGGCATTATATGGTAGGCCAGTGTCTAGCTCTAGTGGTGCCAAGGCTTCATGACTGGAGGAGCGGGGAGTTGCAGGGGTAGCTGGAAGCACACTGGCAGAGCTGTGGGAGAATGTGGAACTAAGATGGTAGTGGGGCTAAAGGTCAGTGCTGAGGGGCATTGGCAGAGCTTTGCAGCAGAAGGAGCTGTACAGGAAAGCTGCGTGAGAAAAGCATGCACCATGCCTAGCTTGCTCTTGTGAATGGCTTTACTGTAGCATGGCCGCTGTCATGAGCATTTAAAACAGAATCAAGGAATTCAACCCAAATCAAGCAAATGTCTAAGCATGAAAAGCTGACTGAAAGCCTCCAAGTATCTCCAGCCTAGAAAGCCTCACCAGAAACCCTGCTGCCTGGGGAAGGCTGGGGGAAGGATGCCTGCAGCTAACAAGCACAGCCAACAAGTTCAGCCAACAAACACAGCCAACAAGTTCATACACTTCTCTAGCAAGCCCCTTCTCACTTTGCCCCACCCCTGCTCTCCTGTCTTTCTTCAGGTGAATCAAAGCTTACACTTCTTTCATCAGAGAAGTCCAGAAATTGCACTCAGAAGCCACAGTGACAGGTGGCTATTTAAAACACCCAAGATACCACAGAGCTTCAGACACATGGCAGAATTTACCCTGTGAGGTCAAGAAGAATTAATCCCATTTTACAGCTGAAGGAAATGGAGACAGAAAGAGGCTGAGGACCTTGCTCAAAGAGGAAGTCTACCATAGGGCCAACAACAGGGTTCTGGGGTCCTGGCTGTTGGTACTGCACTTTGAGCACAAGACATTCTCTGTGCAATATTCTGCCTCTCCAATGGGGCTGCTCAAGATGTAATGCAAGAGAGGAGGATGGGAGCAGATTAATTCTCTCTAGTCCGGCTAAAAATAATGAGTAAAGTCCACTGACTTCTGCTTTGGCAGCACCACTAGGATTTGAACAGCTGTGGTGCTGATAAAGTACACCTCTGCCCCTGTCAAACACATGAGAAATGAGGCCCGGAAACCCAACTCCCTGCTAGAACCACGTTACTCTTTTATCAGGAGATGTGAGCTGCAGTCAAGTCTATTAAAATGCTAATCCCCAGTGCAGTAATCCAAGGTTTTTAATCACCTGGCCACAGCCTCCAGTCCAGTGCCAGCCTCAGCTCTGAGGACAGGGTTTCTGGAAGTTCACAGGGAACAGGGGCTGCCTGACCTCACCTCCACCTCAGCCAGAGCCTGAGGAGACACTGACTCAGCAGCCAGGCAAAGCAATTTACCTCAGCAAGAAGGCTATACACAGAACCCTCTTTCCACACTGATGGGGAGGACAGTGAGGCTCCCCAAGTCAGCTGCTCTCCAAGCCAGTCCCATAGCCAGGCTCCTGCAAGTTGACTCTTGCCAACAGCTTGGATCCTTCCCAGGGCCTAAGGAATAGTCTCTTCATATGAGCCCTGGACCTATCACAACCATCACCAGTCAAGGAGAGACTGATGCCTGCAATTCAGACTAGATGATTATTTTTCCTGGATTGATGGACAATAATAAAAAAATGATCGTACAGGTGGCTTGTCATTTTGGAAGAGCATGGTCTGATGTGACTCAGGAGTGAGGGCTTCTGGGTTCTGCTGGATATCTGTATATACTGCAGACATCCTGTGTGACCTCAAGTAGGTCACACAGGATGACTGCAGTATATATAGATAAGCCTTAACTTTTTGTGCCTTGGCTTCCCCATCCATAACACAGGAATAAAGTTGTGGGTTAATAATGCATTTCTATAATGCATCTGGTGAAGAAAAAAAAATGTCTATGAATCTATCCATTTCTGTAAAGCAATCTTACAGTCCTGAATGAAAACCTCTTGAGAAGGGTAGGCCAGCATTCAGTATCATTCACTTTCTTTTCTGTTGTTAACACTACATGTCACAACATTTTATTTTATTTTATTGAGAGCATAAACAGCAGCACTAAGCACTGTGGTCACACCCTTCACCCCCAGATCTCAGAGCAAGAGAATGAATGTCACTACCCTGTAAAGTGGGAGAGGAAGCTGAGGTCCAGTGAGGTGGGGCACCTTGCCCAACGTAATAGGGTCATTCCATGGCTGGACCAGGAATAAAACCCATTTATCTGACACCCGCCCCCCCCCTCCCTCCCGCCTTTGCCTTGGCCACTGGAACACACCAGCCTCCATCGCAAAGTACAGGAAACTCCATTACACTCACATGCTGTAAGGGAGGTCCTTATGAAAAGAAACAAAACGACCAAACTGAAATGTCACTCCATTGCACACAAGGCTTTCAGATCACCAATGCAAGTGTGTTTATCCATAAGAAATGATGCAAATCTCCTTGACTTCAATGAGCTTCATGGGCTTGAAGGGATGTGGGCTTCATTGACGAATTTTATGGCTCCCAGATGGGCTGAACCTAAATTTGGTTCCTTCACTTCCTAGTCAGCAAAATATCAATAGAAATGTAAGAAGGGAAATATCTCAGATTAAAGGACAAAAAAGAACACCTAATTTTAGCTGCAACAAAGCCTGCCATCCTCTAGCAAATGGAAGAAGGGAATAAGTCACAGGCAAAGCTGAATATTAACAATAAAACTCCTTTACTGGGTTTTTAAGCTGCTTCTCTCCTGATAAGACTTCGATGATTCAGAAGCATTACAAGTAAAATTAAATAGTAAAGGACTTGAGCATTTTAAAGCATGACTTATCCGGTTATCCTAGAACTGTAATATGCTCATCAGCAGGTAAGTAGTATCTGAATCAGAATCAGCTCCAGACAGCCTTCCAGCAATTCTTCAGCATTACTCTAGAGGGAGACATGAGGAATGGTTATACTGGACCAGTCTGATGGGACAGCTGGTTCAGTATTCCATCTAACAGAACTGGTTTCTTCACAGGAAGAAACCCTGTAACTGGCAATGAAGGGTTAACATACCCTCAGGGAAAGTGTTCTTCTAATGCATGACAGGCAGAGACTGACGTATACCCTGACCATGGAGGATATATGACCCAAGGAATAATGCTTATTTTTTCTATATCTTCCTATTCTAACTCTATGGGGTAATTGTATGGAAACAAAATCCTTCCCTTAGTTATACAAGGTTCCTTGGGTGAATTTGATATCTTTTATTAGACCAACCCAAATGGTTGGAGAATAATTATTAAGCAAGCTTTCGGGTTCAAAAACCCTTCGTCAGGCTCAGGAAGCTGCAGCAGTTGGTGTGTGCTCTTCCTGGATGCACCAACTGCTGCAGCTTCCTGAGCCTGATGAAGGGTTTTTGAACCCAAAAGCTTGCTTAATAACTATTCTCCAACCATTTGGGTTGGTCTAATAAAAGATATCAAATTCACCCAAGGAACCTTGTCTGCCTATATCCTTAGACCAACACGGCTACAACCTAAACCCCTGTTCCCTTAGTTATGAATTTTCTACTTTTTCAGCTGTATTACCAATTCCTTTTTTTCTGGTATTAAGAGACAGGAATCTGTCAGGATCTGTCAGAGACAGAAATCTGACAGGAAGCTCCCGATCTCCCTTCTGCCATTATTGGATGCACCTTTATTGACACCCCCTTTTATTTTTTTACAGGAAACAGTCCCAATATGACAGTATTTTAGGTTTTGTCTTTAGGATGAGATCACTTAGGTAGTTTAGTGGAAACAAACCCCAATTGGCTTTGACCTCAGCACACTTTTATCCTTTCCTTGGCTACCTTTAGTGAAGCCTTTCAGGCCTGTATCTTGAGTGCACAAAGGAGCAGAGCTCTACCAGTTGCTTTCTACAGGAACAGAGAAGCAGATCACTGGGCCATCAAGCCCTGTCAGTGGATAAATTGTGGGACAGCTACATGTGTACTTCTCTGCATACCAACACTTACGAAATTTCAGCTGATATTTAAAGTAATAAAAAAACCTTTCTTTAGGGTTCATGAGGGAACCTCTGGCATGCTGTTTGAGCCTGCAGGCAGGCTCACTTGCTCCATTCAGTAATACAGGATGTTTACACTGCAGTCAGTAGGCTTCAGAATTACTACAAGCTTTGCTAACTATTTCACTGTTTATTAATTAGCAGAAATGTCTAGCTCCTCCAGTTCTGCAGGGGTTGCGTATATATACAAGCCAGTCCCCGGCACCTTAAATGGCCTGTCCGTAGCATCCAACCCCCAGGTACAGCCAATACCTGATATGTCAGAGGACTGTTCTCTTCTGTTCTGGTTCTTACTGTGCACCAATCCCTCTGGTATCTGAGTGTCTCACAGCATGTTACTATAACATACCCAGCTAATGGTGCTATGACGCGGGAAGGAAATGACTGCTGCAAGTTACTGGCTAACAATAAAACATTAAGTCAGCTATCCTCCTTACTGGTGGGGAGTCAAGCTGGGTTTCCTTACACTGTGCTGTATAGCTCGGGACAGGTCTGTGTCTGGAGGGAGCCCACATTTCACAGGTGCAACAGACAGCCAAATGCAAGCATCAGTGTGTAGAGTGAGGCGCAGACATGTCCCCAGTATCTCCACTCTCCACTTCTTTACAGTCTGAGAAACCTGGGAGCCTGGTTTTCCACTGGCCTTCTCCTTGTGCCATCATTTACACAAGGCACTGACTGGCAAAGCAGCAACTAAGAATGATCCAAAGGGGGAGTTCTCCAGCAAAACCTGGAAAAAGCTTCTGCATCTTCTGAGAAAACAGGACATTCCAGGAGACGGCTTTCATGCCAAATGGAAAAAATGGAGCTATCTTACACACAGCACTGACTTGTCAGTGGAACCTATGAGGAATATAGAGTCAACAAATATTCTGAAAAGCTGTCTGACTTTGGGTCTTTGGCAGGTATTTCCCTTTCAGACATGTAGAACAAGAAAACCTCAGAATGCCAGCACAAATGATACAAATCCAAGGCAGGATAATGCTTCACTGGTAGAACAATACCCAGCTCCAGTAGAGCCCTTCTCAGCAGCAGAGCTCCAAGTGAAATGCAGAGGAGATCAGCAACATTATCCACATCACACATGGAGAAACTAAAACAAAGAGATGCAGTGACTGGCCTAAGTCACCCAGCTGAACGCTGGCAGAGCTAAGAGCTGAACTTACATGTCCCAAGCCCCTGTCTGCAGTACTCTATGATGGCCAGACTCTCTCTCCTACCTATACTTCCATACAGAAACCAGAAATGTGATGTAAGAGGCCTTCTATGATATCCCAACCCAGGTCCCTCAAGCCCTGTTCCCTTATGTTGTCACAGCCCGTGGCACAAACAATTTCATACTTTATGCTGACATCTTGATACCAGGTTTTCTATGCAACAATGGGGTCACATGGCCTTACTAACTGGATATTTTGTGTACCCCAGGGAGAGGAGGGGAAGCCATGCCCCTCTCACTGTGCCTCCTGCTTGTTACCATGGCCTACACACTCCCCAGTGCTTAGCATTCCCAGGATGAGGCGGCCCTTTTACAAATCCAGGTATTGTACAACAAGCAGGACTTTCTCTTGTAATTTTCATCTGCCAAACATGATTCTGACCTCAGGGCCCAGCAAACAGAGAAGTCCTTCCCAAAAGGGCCAACAACTTCTCTGGGAAAGTCACTTTATGTTTCCTCTCATAGACAGAAAGAAACTCTCCTCTGTACTTAATAAAAATAATCAGCTTAATAATAATAATCCTCCTTGGGCACATCTACACGTGAATTTATGCTGCATTAAATTTACTGAGCAATGAGTGGAAATAGGCCAACGTCTACATGTGTGTTACTGCACAGTAACTAATTGAGTGTAAATCTCATACCTGCATCATGCCGGTATCAAATTTACGCCCAAGTTGGTGTAAGTCACCACAGTTACTCACAGTACAGGCATGCACATATAGACGGTGCACCCATAATGCAAAGTAATTTTCAGTTACTGCGCAGTAAATGTGCACATGTAGATGCACCCCTTGTGGAGAAGATTGCATTATGCAATGGCCACATTAAGACTGTACCCTCTGAACCCAAGCCAGTGATTAGTGAAACTAGGCCATGTTCACCTTTTCCACATGTAAAGGGAACCCTGGTGGGCTAAGATTTAACATGTTGCCCAGTCCATTAGCAAATTTAAGTGGGCCCCTGGCTCCATCCAGACAGAAAAGTGGCACATCATAGACCATGTAGGCTGCAGATCTGTCTCCTCAGCTCAGCAAAGCTCACCACCCCTAGTCTGATTCTACTCCATGCCTCTTTCAGGCTATTTCATCAGGGCCTTCCATCAAACTCAGATACCCACACAGTAACACAAAACAAGGCTATCCCATACACCAATACATGCCTTCCCCCCTTCCCCTCCAAGACCTACCAAAGAACCAACCTTCCCTCACTGCTCTCCCAGCCTTTCACATACACTGTCAAGGCCCCCCCCCGCGGTCTGATAACTGAACAGAGCTGACTATCCTCAGGGCTTAAAGATGCAGACCACCCTGTAGTAGGCATGATCCTACAAGGCAGTAGGAGTGAACTATGTAAAGATGTGCTACAGGACACAATGACACGATATGGTGAGCCCAGGTCAAATCTGGATTTTTTTAATAAATAGCTACGGTATTGTCCAGCTCGTCTTCTGCCCAGCCACACTATTTACCCTGATGACCCCAGAGGTTATGGGGTCACTGGCCATGTGACCACACATAAAGAAAGATTCTCTTATGATACAGAGAAGTCAGACAGGCTGGCAACATTTCCTATCTAGCTGGAGATTCTTCTCTAACTGAGCTGTCCTTACTTTGTGCAAATAGGGGAAGAAGCTGCCCCTGATGCTGTAAGCAGCTGGGGAAGGTGGACCCTGAGTAGCTGCTTATGACAACCATCTTCTGGAAGCATCTGCTTTCCCCAGCTGGCTTATCCTCCTGGACATAATTCATTTGTGTCCAAGCACTAGATCTTCTGAAATGAAGATAGTTTTGCACAGGGAAAGTGAGCTCCAGAGAGTTTTATCAACCTGAATTTTAAAAATATTGTTTCAGTCTCAGAACATAACTCAGACTTGACCACGAAACATTAGAAACTAAATTCTATCCTTTCTGCTCAGTGGAATGCAGCAGGGTTGATGAGGGAACTTTGGGATATTGGTAAGTGTCAGTAGTAGTAGTAGACAACGTTATTTGGGTAAATGTGATATCTTTTATTAGACTAACTGAATAGTTGGAAAAATTGTTCTTTACAAACTTCTGGGCACAAGCATCCTTCTTCAGGCATAGGGAGAGTCTGCTGGTGTTTGTCTGCTCTCTAGGTTTGAACAGAAGTGTAACACAATATGCAAGATGTGGGTCTGTGAAAATGAAAATGTGTGGCCCAGAAGATCACAGGGGATAGGAGTTAGTGGGTGTGAGACAGGTATGTGGCAGGTGGTGTGGGCAGACAAAAGAGAGGAATGTTGACCCATGATAAAATGTAGGTGGTAAAACGTAGATAGGTTACCTAGGGTTATCAGATGGCAGGCAAGTTATAATGTGCCATAAATTCAATGTCTATATTTAGGTCCATGATTTTTGTATCCAACTGATTTATGAAGTGAAGTTTGTAGGCTCATCTATGAAAGGTGTTTTGTAAATTCCCTTTGAGGATTAGAACTGAGAGATTGGAGAGAGAGTGGTTGTCTTGTGAGAGATGTACAATCACAGGTAATTTGGTATTTTTGTCTTGGATGGATTTTCAGTGTATGCTCATTCTGGTATGCAGTTGTTTGGTTTCTCCAACATAGCTTTCATCAGGACATTCAGTGAACTGGATGAGATATATAACATTCCTGGAGGTTCAAGTGTACGATGCAAAAATGGTGATGGTTCTGTTGTGGGGGTGTAGTTATTGTGGGAGTGGTGGAGATGTGTTGGCAGGTTTTACATTTCTTATCCCAGCATGGTCCAGATCCACTCAGAGTGCTTTGGGCCATAGGAAATTTGCTTCTGGTGATGCACTTGGCAAGGTTCAGTGCCTGTTTAAAAGCTAGGAAGGGAGGTTCTGGAAAGATCTCTTTGATAATTGGGTCTTCTTCTAGTATGGGTTGCAACTCTTTGAGGATCTTCCATATAGGTTCCAGGGAAGGACGGTATGTCATAACTAATGGAGTGATTCATGGGGATTTTCTTTTTGTACTGCAGCAATTCTTCACATGGCATTCAGGTGGCTCTTGCAAAAGTATGATCTATCTCTCTGGAGGAGTGTCCTTGTTGAGTGAAAGCCCTTTTGAGATTTGTGAGGTGACAATCATGGGTGTTCCCCTCAGTACAAATTTGGTGGTATCAGAGGGCTTGGCAGTATATTACAGCTTTCTTGATGTGTTTAGGGTAATTGCTGGTTCTGTGTAAATATGTGAGTTTCTTGTATATGGTGGTTTATATTTCACCATTCTGGATATTGACCATAGTGTCTAAAAAAGGAAATGTTGGTGCTGGAGTATTCCAGAGATAGTCTGATAAAGAAATGATGATGAGTAATACATTTGTGATGAAAATCAATCAGAGATTCCAGGTTTTCAGTCCAAATGATGAAGATGTTATCTTTATATCTTAGGTATAGCATGGGTTTGATGGTGCAGTTCTTGAGGAATTTTTTTCCAGGTGGTCCATAAAAAGGTTAGCACACTGTGGGGCCATCTTGGTGCTCATTGCTGTACCCATGATAGAGCTTGCATGTCCACAGCTGTGACCTTCAAGACAGCAGTAGTAGGCACGAGACAATAGAATTACACCAAGACATCAGTTCGCTGAATGTAATCCTTGCTTGAAAATAAAGTGAAGCTGGAGTGACCACTCCAGGGGGCAAAAGCTTGCACAGTTTATATGGAGACACCAGTGTTCTCCTTTCAGCCTTGCTGGTTTAATTTAAAGGAAAGGCAGATGCCAGTACATCTGGAACCAGCCTGGCTGCAGGAATTGCTGGAGCAAAAGAGATCATCCATTTGTCTGTCTATTGGGGCTTCACTCCTAGACTGGCTGCAAGTGTTAGAGACAAGTGTTCAAGAGCAGGGCACCAGGATGTAGATAGGGTTCCTCTGTTTTCCCTCCCATGGGAGGAGGAAAGTATGAGACACCATGATTGTTCAGTTCTGGGCTTCTTTAAACTTCTCTGGCAATGGATCCCAACTCTGAGATGGTAGCCACCTCCTTTAGGTAATAGGAACATGTAACTTCCATGTTAGAATCTCAGTTGAACATAGTATAAATCCCAGATTCAGACTATTAGCTTAGTTTTCATCTTCCCCACACATTACTTCACCAAAGGATGTACCTCTCCACCTCCTAAGCACCAAAAACACAGCTATAGTAAAGGGATTCTGTTTAGTGCAATGTTTTACATATACAGTTGTATTGCCATGCCGCTTTTCTATGGTTCTTTCTAAAGAAGGTTTTCAGTTTGTATTTCCCTACTGCAATAAACTTATAGTCTCTGTAAGGTTTAAGTTTTTCTAGTTGTTTTGAATGTGATTAAATATCTGGCCAATTTCTCTCTGGGCAGGAATAGTGGATGAAAGAACAAACTATTAAAGGCTATTTGAGGACCTTGGCATTGTCAATATAAGGAAGTTGCACCAATTCAACTGGCTTTTAAACCCATTTAGTTAAACTGGCACAAACTCCTGTGTGAACATATTTATTTCAGCCTCTGATGCTTATTTTGGTTTAGATTGAATCTGTTCTAGATCAACTTAAGCAATCCTTCTCCACAAAAACCCTTGCAAACAGGATAAGAGTGTCCACACGGGGTTTGCTCTGATGTGGTAAAGGACTCAAACATCTGATGCTGTGCATGTGGCATCAGTGGTGCTGTGTGCAGGTTTAAAGCTAGGTATACCCTTGAGCATATCACCAGTCAAGGTCCAAAAGAAGAGCCCAGAAGCCACTTATATTTTCCTGTCCAAATGAAAGCTCTACCAGGAGGTGGATGAAAGTTGAGGCTGGCAATCTACAGTTGGATGAAAGCTAAGGTTGGCTGATGAAAGCTGAGATTGGTAATCTACAGCCCACATGCTGGACCTGGCTCACAAAAAAATTGAACCAGCCTACAGAGGTGATCTGGCCCATGGCATCAGTCAGTAGCAGGGGGACAGCTAGGGAAGCGGCAGTGGCTGGGTCACATGCAGCAGCCCACTTTAGGGCTGAGTTGTAGTACTGGTGATTTGGCCCACTGTCCATAAAAGGTTGACGATCCCTTTTAGGGGAATCAGCCATGTCCTTTTGAGAGTCCCTCTTCTTGGAGTGGGCAGATATCCATCCAGCACTCAGTATTCTGGAGAAGCCATCATCACAAACTGCAAAAAGAACAGTCCATGAGTGCATGTCTAACACCACCCTCCATGGACTGGAATTAGCATGCCACAAGCATGCCATGGGCTTTCTACTGCCCTACTTCCATAGCAGTTCCTGTCCTCACTACAGCTGTTGCCATGGGTTTGCTATGATTCCACAAAAGAGGAACAGGGAAGAACAGAGGCTGGGGGATAGATGGTAGAGGATAGGGATGCTACACGGTTGCTATGGCAGCTCCTGACTTCTCAGCTGGGTTTATAACAGCTGCCTCCCTTTGCTATGTGCTGAGCAGCACTTGTTCAGTCTTGTCTTGGGATACTCGCACCAGGGATGCTTTGAAATTCCCCTCAGCTCCTCACTTAATCTCTCTTACAAGAAACAAACACTGCTCAGGTTTTTATGACTGGCCATCTGCATCATATTGCAGCAGGATGGTGTAATGTGAACGCTCCAATGTTCAGCAGTGCTGGGGAGGGAGAGCAGTGATGAAAGCCAGGGGCAGGGTGAGGGGAGAACGCAGGCATCTGAACATGTGGCTTCCCTTCCCAGATGGAAGTGGGCCCAAACACAACCCAGGGGAGACCACTGGCCTTTCTTCCTTAGATTGGTGGGAAGTGGGTGCGGGGCAGGGGTTTCTCTGAGCAAGGCATTAACTCATCACTCTGCCATACTGACACTGCCTGATGTCTCTTTTTTTAACGATCTTTCTCCCTCCCCTTTACAGGACCAGGCTGTTGTGTGACAGGGTAGCACCTTAAAGCACGGAGGCCCACTAAGAGGAGGGCAGACACCTGATACAGGCTCTATAGATTACACTGTACTGCCCAGGCATTCATGTTGTGCTCCCCAAGCCTTTTCTGGTACTCTGGTTAAGACTGTGGGAGGGATTCACCCAGAGCATTGCCCAGGTCAGGAGAACACAAGAAAGGCTGCACTGGGTAAAAAGTGAAAACCTATCTAGCCTTGTACCCTGTCTCTTTCATTACCAGATGGGATGCTAAGAGCAAGGGTACTGAAGCAAGGCGTATCCAGACTAAGGTGTCCTCTGTCCCTATAGCTCTCTCATACATATCGCTTTCTCTCCCACTGGGAGGCTCAAGACTGCCTGTGTTTCTGGCATAGAGAGACCCTGGACATTGCTTCCAGTATAACAAGCTCCTGAACCCTGTGGGTTGGAAGTATGTGGCTGAATCTTTGGCTAGTGTAAGTAAGAGGAGTTCTATCACAGCCATTAGGGTGGTGCTGGTTTATACCAGGCAAGGATCAGGTCTTCTTGAGGAAGACACCAGCTCAAAGTACATGTGCTGATGATGTGGGGACAGCACAGAGACCTTTGCTTCTGTACTTAGAGATGGCAGGGCAAGATGGAACTGAGGATGGGTGTCATGCCAGTCCAGAAAAGGAACTTGAACCTCTGATCAGGTGGGGGTTCAGTGATCTATCCCTGAGCTGCTCCTCAACACAGAGGTCTGTTCCAAAACTCAGGCATTGGCTACTCAGGGATATTCAGGGCAAACCTGTCAACCCAGGGGCCAGCTGACATCATGTCTGCCATGAAGTACTGAGAGCCTGTCTGCTTGGGCCAATATTGCCTAGGTTGTGAGGCAGGTCTTTCCTCAGGCCTGTTATTAATGTGAGACTGGGCGGTTTCTCCTCCTGCTGTCTTAACCCCTAAGCTCTGTGTCCCAGCTCATCTCATTCTTACCCTTTTCCCCTCAGGCCCAGCCCCTGTCTGGACTCCTGTCCTCTCTCTACCTGACCCACCATGAGAGGGAGAGCACAGGACTGAGCAGGGCTCGGTTTCATTCCATCTGGTTGCTCCCGGTCACTGCCAGTAATCAGATCAGCCATTTCCATCCTGTCTGGACTTTTGCAATCTCCCTGGAAGATAAGAGTCTAAGAGGTTTTGGGGAGGATGCCTTGCCTGGGAAAGGAATCGGCAGAGACAGAAGGAGCCTGTGGATGGATATGTAAAGGTTTTGTCTTTTTTCTAATGAGCCCACCTCATGCAGACAGTTTCCACTGAGGTCCATGAGTATTTGGCATGGGCCCAAAGCTACTAACGGAATCCATCCCTCCTTTCTCTCCTGCTGCAAACACCCCCAGAACAAACCAAGCCTCTGCATGGCTTTCTCTCCTGCTGGGCTCTGCTGGCTTTCCCCATCTTCTGGCTTGCACTTGGCATGCTGTTTGCAATTCGTGTGGGATCCTCAGCATGTGTGGCAGAGACTGGAGACACAGGCCAAGAACCATTTTCTAGGGAACATATGGCAGCACCAACTTCATATGCTGGTCTCCATCTTGGAATGGGGCCTGCAGGGATTTTGTTGTGTGGACTTACAGAGACTGACAGCTAGCAGGATACTAAGTCAACTGACCATTACTACCAGGGGGCTGGCTCTGCTGGTGCAAACTGGGGCAGTATTCACCTTTCCTCTCAAGGAACCCAGGAAGAGCAAGGAAGAGGCTCATAGGGCTGCATAATGCGTAACTAGCCCGCAGCCTGGTCTGTGGTCTAGGGTTGTTTATACACATACTCAGGGGGCGCTTTAATTAGAGTGACTCTGAGAGCCACTCTAATTAAAGTGCCTGGAGTGTTATGTGTATCAGTGTTCCTATGCTGGAAAATGGCAACGGGGGAACTTTAACTAAAACTCATTGAATGAGCTTTAGTTAAATGCTGCCACCAGCATTTTTCAGCGTTGGGACACTGATGAATGTGATGCTGGAGTCTGCTGGAATGTGGTAATTACCACATTCCAGCAGATTCAATTAATCGAGTCTGCTCTGACACACTATGATTACAGCGCATTGGAACAGCTTCGCTGCACATGTATAGCCCTGGGAGCCTTCAGGATGCTCCTCTCCCCAGTCTGCACAGAGCGAACACATGCAGGGGATGCAGCAGCAGCAGTAACAGCTGGTACATGACAAGGTTGCTAGAGCCTGAGTTTTCAGCCTGGAAGTTGTGAACAGGTGCCAAGGAGTGGAGCACTACATGGGATTGGGAGATAGGAGCCACATCCCCAAGGCACAGGTTGGGAGTGTGCATCACAGAGCCAGGATTGGAATATGGGACTCATGACTCCCCAGTGCTCTTTGCTCTACCAATTCAGGCTGCTCCCCCAGTGAAACCATTGGGGAAGGCACTCAAATCTATATGTGAGAACACTGTTCTGCTACAGCATTGCATGCCGGGAGCTGGTGGGACCTTAAATGACTTCCTTAGTAGTAGGAAGCCCTAGTCAAGGGCTGCAATGAGCAAGGTGCTTCTGCTTGGAAGGGGAGCCCCAGAGACCTAGAATATGTGTGCCATAAAAATGGCTGTGAGGGAAGAGGGCTGGGGCCAGCCAGTGGAGCTCCCTCCAGGACTGGTATTCCCTACGGTCAAACGTGGATTTATTAGCAATTGTTAAAGATAAATATAAAATCAATATGGCTTTTCAAGATGCTTGGCTCTCCCCAGCACCCTGCTTATTGGGTGGACAGAGACAATTAGCCCTTATCCTCAGGCTTTGCTGCATGCTCTACCAGGAACAGATTCAGTGTTTCTCTGCCCTGAACTGGAATTCCTGTTTGCCTGTCCATTCTTGCTCACCAATGCGGCCCTCATTCAACATGGAGGGAAAGTTCCTTTGGGAAGCATGCTCCAAATTAGGGCTGCTCCATTATCTGACTCAGCAGTGCTGGAGATTCAGGTAGCTGATCCAGGCCCTGACTTCCAAAGGGGCTCCAAGTTTTGTGGCTTTCAGTTTTCTCCCCGGTCACTCTGGTCCCCCAGGGCTTTGATGAGCTTTGCCCTTATTTCTGCCGTAGCTACTAGGCGAACCACACTTGCATTCCTGTGGTGGTGACCAGGGTGCCAGCAGTTCCAGCAGCATGGGGCATGATGGAAAGGTGGCACTTAAACCTGTGTCTAAAGTTTCATCCACATAGCCACCTGCCTTGCTGGCCTTCAGCCTCAGCTGGCACCATACGACTTATGTTGGAGCATGTCCATTGCTTAGCACAGAAAGGGTTAAGCTGGCCAACAATTACCAAACTACCTCCCAGTGCCAGGTGTGTGGCTGGTATGATGCTAGGCCTGGGCAGGAACCAGATGGTTACTGTTAAAAGGCTGAGATGTGCCATGCCTTGAGATTAGGAGCTAGCAGAAGGCAAGGTGTACTCCCTGGGCATGGCCTGAACTCTGAGTTACGGAAGAAGTGAGCCAGGCAGCCAAATGCAGCTGTAAATAATGAGGTGGAAGAAGCAGCCTGTTTCGTGACAATGAATTCAACCCTTGCTGCTCAGCCAGCAGTTTTTAAAGTGCTGTTGGGAGCTCAGCTAATACTATTAGCCAGGGAGCAAGGTTTGCTCAGGGTACAGCTCTGAGCTATGGGGTGTCTCCAAAGGGGAAGGAGCCATGAAAGTGTCATGGTGGGTTCCCCAACCCCGCCAATCATGCTGTGAGTTCCTGGAGATAATGCTTCCGTACTGTACTGTCTGCTGTACTCACTGTATTTAGCCATCTGCTAGGCATTTAACACCTACTGTGTCAACGATCATTGTGGGCTGGATCCTACCCTAGGCAGGTGCACAGAGCTGTGAGTAGGGCAAGGTAACAGGTGCTGAGCAGGATGGCAGCAAAGGGAAATCTGATCCTGTGGGAAAGAGAGCACTGCTGAAATCTACCGGTTACTCTAGCCCTGTGGGAGACAGGGTGGCCCAGGGCTGGCAGGGGAGCCATGGGAACTATCCAACCCTAGCTGTTTCTGACCTACTCTAGCTGTTCCTTACCTGAACCCTGTCTCCACTGCCCTCTCTCTGGTCAGACTGCGAGCTCCTTCATACTGGAACTGTCTCTTCTTGTATGTGCTGGGATGCAAAGACTAAGAGAGGAAATTGAAGAAGAAGCCTTGGTATGATAGAGATTGTGCAAGGTTTCACCTCTCCTCCATTGTACCCATGCTCCCCCACTATTTTACTTTGCACTCTCAAGAGGAAGGGGCTCACAAGAGTTCCAAGAACTGCTGCAGCTCAGAGTGGAGGAGAAGACTGGGGCTAGGGACAGACATTACACATAAACTGGTTTAAGTGATCAGGAACTGGTTTAAACCTGTAACAATGTAAGTTCAGTGTACATAAACCAGTTTCAAAATGGCTGAAACTGGTTTAAGATAAACCTCGTTGAATGTAGTTTTAGACTTAACTGATTTGGGTCAAACCAGTTTATGCACTGTCTGTCCCAGACCCCTCTCTGGTTTAAGTTAAACCAGAGTCTCCCAGCATCCCAGATGCTTTGCAGCCATACCAGCACCCCAGTTGTTTTGCAGCCATAGGCTGGGCTAGGCTGGGCTGTCTGCCAGGCTTGGCCACACACCCCCAGCTCAGCACTATGGAAGGGAAAGGAAGGCTGCTCTAGTGTCCCCTGGCTTTTAACCTGAGCCACTGCAGGCATGTGTCTGCATTTCCTCAGTCTAGAGGGAATGTCTGTGAGCTTGCAAATAAGTTCAACCTAGACAGGTTAGACTAACCTGCAAAGATTGAATCAATTCAGGCTCAGGCTTTTTGAATGTCTGTCTCTAGCCTTACTGTTGAGCCCTGCCTCACAAGCCACCTCTGCTCCCACTAGTACGGGGCTCTGTCATCTTGGGTACAGGTAGGGAGGATGATGGCGACTTGGCAGGAACAGAGCCTGTCTGATGCTGAGAGCAAGAGCCTAGGTGGCAGGTGAGTTCCCAGCTTTGCAATGACTCCCTGGGTGCCCTTGGGGAAGTTACTTAACCTCTCTGAGCCTTTGCTTCCATCAGCTGCAAAAGAGCATGTGGTTAAAACACAGGATTAACTCCCAGCTCTGCCACCGACCTTGGCACCTCTGCCTCCAGCACAGCAGGGATTATGTCACACAGGGAAGCTGCAGGGCTGCACTGATCTTTTCATATCGCTAAAGGCTTTGGATGAGAGATGCTGAAGCAGTGCAAAGGATTACCCACGTGACAGCCTATGGTGAGCAGGTACAGGGAGTCAGCAGAGGTCATAAAATGAGCTGAATTGGAGGAACTTGCCACTTGCTTCTGGGGTGCAGATCTGTGCCCCTCCATAAACTACCTCTGGGTAGAACTGAACCAGCCCACTTAAGCTGAGCTGTAGTACAGAGGGAACAGAGATCCCCATGACATGTGAGCTTGAGCAACAACTCACATCAATGCTTTTCTTCCCCACCTCTGCCTTTTCACTGCCCCTGGCCCTTCTTTCCCTCCAGACCCCTGTCCTGACCCAGCCCAAACCACCCCTTCATGTTTTGAATGGCATAGCTCTTTGCTGGGTCACAGAAGGCTGCCCTCAATCACAGTGCAAAACAAATCATTGCATAAAGGAATGCAGGCAGCCAATGCTTCCAGGGAGCAGGCATAAAGTCAGGGACCCTCTGCCCCTCAGAGCAGACATTTGGTTTAACCTTTTCATGGACATGCTGAAAATCAGCTCCTGGATCTGCTGGGGTACCAATCCTGGGTGGCTTTTAGTTCTAGTGCTTTGCTCCTTTGCAAAACCACTTGCCTCCAATGGTGCTTTCTGCTGGGAGAAGGCTGGAACAGCCATACTCTCTCATTCCACACTGCTAACCACCCTCCTGCAACTGACAGGCTGGGGTGCTATGAAGTCTTAAGAGCTCTTGCTGCCTGAAGTGAATCAGGTAACAACTGGCTGGGTGATAGGGGAGCAGCAAGTGGTGGGGGCATGTGTTTATCCTGCTGACAGGCAGTCAGGGAGTGACAGTGTTAGTAGTGCAGACAGATAGGGCCGGGTAGTATTCTTTATGATAGGTCAGTGAAGGGGACTGCTTTCATTGCCTTGCTGTCTCCACTGCCTTGTTGGATTGCTCAGTGCTCATGCCTTCCTAAGGCCCTGCCATTCCACTCCATTGCCTTGCCTATCTTCTTCCATCTATGTTGCTCCTTCTCACTGGGCCAAATTCAACAAGTACATTTCCTTCAGCAGAGGCAGATGCCTGGCCTTGCCTTTCATCCCTTTCTCTCTGCCTCTCTTCCCTTCCCTATCACAAACATCTTATTAAGGAACAAATGTCAATTCTAAAGCAACACCTGCCTAGGGTTGCTTGGTGTGGTAGACAGAGAGGGGGAGGGAGAGGACAAAATTTAGGAAGAGCTTGGTTCCACTTTAGGTATCACTAAGTGGCCATATGTTCCAGGGCTTTTCAGTGGACCCTTGGACCCGAGCTCTTTGGGAAACCTGGCTCATGAATCTGTAAGCATAAGGGGAGCCCAAAGCCAATTGCACTGTGCAGGCTGCCTGCCTCTGTGACCCAAATAAAGAAGAAAGTGATTGAAACTAATGAAGCAGCAGGCACAAACATGACTTCGGAGTTTGGGTGCATTCCCAAGCCATTCCCTCAGGGGGTAAGGAACCCAGGTGTCTCCAGGTGTCGAAGTCAGAGGTGCTCCCAAAAATTAAATTACTGTATGAAATTATGGCTCCAGTTAGCACTGGACACCTTCCTACTAGGTAGTACCACCCCTACTCCATACTGGGAGTGTCAGTATTTGGAGAGCAGGTTGGTGGGCAGAGCATTCCCCAGTCCTCTCAGGGAGCCTTTATTCTGTTGTGTGTAGCAGGCACCACAGGAAGAATCCACCTGTGCACTTGCACCTTCCCTTCTTTGGTGCCTGTGCTAGCAAAAGCCATGCCTGCTAGCATCCCTGCTTCAGCTGGGAGAGGTTGCATGCTGGAACCCAGCATAGGGAAGTGCTGTCCCAGCTAATGGGCTAGGACTGCATGGGCAGCAACTGCTCTGGGCAGGAAGCTGGTTCCCAGCTCTGCCCCCTGTGTTCTCTGGAGCCCAGTTCTAGAAGCAGTTGCAGGGAGAGCCAGGTGTCTGCAGAGAGGCATCCAGCAGGAAGTGGCTGCTGCTCTTTGTATCTACAGCAGAATGCAGCTGCAGGACATGATATCCCCTGTTGCTACCCTAATGTAACTCATGCTAACCTGGAGAGACTCCCCTTGGGCAGCTGGGAGCAGGAAGCTCAGTCCCTACGGCCCACTCAGTCTGTGGTCTTGCACCAGCACTTGCTGACACAGAAGTCAGCAAGTGCTGGTGGTAGGGAAGGTGTTTGTGACAGACACACTGAACCCACTGCACCTAAGATGCCAGGTGATGGCAGATGAAAATGACCTTTGGTCACTGCTGACCTGCTCTGAATTCAGTCAGCACTCAGTCCTTACACTCTTTTGCTGAGTTAGCCAGACCTTAACTCTCTCCCTGCTTACTTCCTTCCCCCCTTGTACATCCTTTGCTGTTTTCCTATGTCAGCCAACATCTCACCCTTCTCTAGGACAGAACAAATGTTAATAAACCTGGTTAAACTTGGAGCTTCAGGTACAATGAGAGGAGAATATGGGCCAGAAAGAGCTGGCAGCATCTTAGTAATCCTCTGAGCAGCATTTGGCCTCAGTGAAACACTGAGCCACCACCACAGGCAATTCTGCAACACACATAGTGCGCACACACACACATACTGCACACACACAGGCTAAGTGGAGGGCCCCAAAAGCCTATTTCTGAGTGTCTGTAAAATGAATCTTTTCAGACACAACGACCAGCTTGGTCAGCAAAGTAAAGGATGTGATCAACATGTCCAGCTAAACCAGCAATGAGAGTCAATTAAATAGAGCACCAGGCCAGAAATAAGACATTATAAGGGAAGACAATACATTACCTAATCCAAATATACTATATCATAGCTTTATCTTAAAATATGAGTAGTGATTGATGTAACCAAATGTATTAGATGCTGGTTTGCTATAATAGATATATTTTTGTTAATTTCCTAGATAGGTTGTAAAACCAAAGCAGACTTATTTATGGAAGACCATAAATTTTGGGGAAGAGAAAAACATGATGGTGACAACCAATGGTGAAGGAAGGAGATAAGGAATCTTTTCTTCTAAATTTGTAAATTTCACAGGAACATAAATCTCAACTAACTGACATCTTCTATGTCCACAAGAGAATGGGTTCAGTCCAATTCCAAAAGTTTCAGCGAAACAAAGAAATTGAAATAAAACCAACCAGAGAACATTTATTAAAATACTAGGCAATTGCCCATCAGGAATGATGGGAGGGCACAGAGTGCTGCTACCTACCACCCTGCGCTGCCGTCACCTCCCAGGAGCAGAGCGTTGGGGGGAGCTTGCCCTGCTGTCCCCTCTGCCACCCTTAGCCAGCACCCTGTGCCACTGCTGCCTCCAGGGAGCAGGGCTGTGGCAGGGGGCAGTACTGCTGGCCTTACCCACCCACTCCATCCCTTCTGTCCCCACTGTTATGGAGGTGCTCCAGCCTGCTGCTGCAGTCGCCTCTTATCCAGAACACTCTTGCAGCACTCTGATTGGTTGTTTCAGTCAGCATTCTGATTGGCTGCCGAGACAACCAATCAGAGTACGAATAAAGCAGACAGACAGACAGACAGACTGAGGCTTTGATTATACTAGAATTAGAATCTATAAATATAGGGTATAGGCTGAAAGGAAATTTAAAAAACTCAGCAAATTCAAGAACACTTGCTTCCAGTCTGTGCACTACTCTCCTCCCCCTTCTTGGGTCTCCTTAGCCAGTATAGGTAAGAATCTATGTTGTGCTGTCATAGGTAGTCATATAGACTTTGTGAAAACTGTTTGTTTTTTGTGTTTTGGGGGTATAAGCAATATAAGATCAGGCTGTAGAGCTGTCTCTTGCCTCTTTTATCAGGAGTCAACCTGATTTATCCTACATTTATCTGTAATCTAAGTAACAGGCTGCAGCCAAGATCAAGGCTCCCCACTTCTCACCGTGTGCCTGACAGAAATTATACACACATAGTAAGAGATAGTTTCAGCCCTAAAGAGCTTATGGTCTAAATAGACCAGTTAGAGAAAAGTAGGGAGGGGAAACAGAAGCACAGAGCTGGGAAGTGGCTTGCCCAAGGTCACCCAGTAGATCAGTGGCCAGTGTCCTCTTTACAGACTAGATCAAAATTCTCAACCAGGGTACTGTGGCACCTTGGGGAATCTTAAGATCCTTTCAAGAGTGGTGAGGGGTGCCATGTGATGTTTGCACTGTTAGGTGTACAAACATGATTCACAAGATAAACCCAGAGATCTGAAATAGGAATTCATAGTGTTAGAACCATTCTGACCTGCTGTGGCCTTTCTAGGTTCTTTGCAACAGAGAAAGTGCTATATTATTTTTCCATAGTCAAAAAATGAGTGAAAGCTAAGAGCTGGCATTTTCTGAAGTGTCCCAAGTCCAAAAAGGGGGTGCCTTAAGCATAAAAAGATTGAGAGCCACTGAGTTAGATGACTGTATCCGTGTGTATTACTGTTCAGACAGCTGAGAGAGTCACTTGATTTAAGGGCTCACTGTTCTTCCCTCCACAAGTGTGTCAGAGGAGCATCCTGTTGGTGCACAGGTGTGTACGAGAGACCTGTCAGAGTGTGACAGAGACATTCTTGTGCCTGCTCAGGTTCCAGATGTTTTGCATGATAGTGTTTATAGACAAGAGTGAGCCCATGTCTCCAGGGAGTGTGGCTATGTGCAAGTGCAGCAGTATTTGGATATATGTCTAAGTGCCCTGGACACATGTCTAGCAGAGGTCTGTGTGCCTGCATAAGGGATCTGTTTCTATGCAGTGAAAGTGTGTGAATGTTCAAGAGAACACATGCTGATTTGCATGTGTTTGCATATACTTCCAGTGGATGTTTTCCTATTAATGTAAATTCATTTACCTGGAGGCTCCTAAGTATTTCTTCTCAGATTTTGCTGTGCTTCCAGGATGTTTCAGGGTTTTGTTCTCCACAGCTAAAGAGGTCTTGAAGCACCTCACTAAGCATGGGATCAGGGTAAAATCCTTTAGAAATGCCATTGTGCTGCCTGCCAGCAATACCCTTTTGTTTCATGCACAAATGGGAAGCAGGGGGGGAAGCCTGGTCTTGAACAAACACTTAGCCTGGCTCCTCTCTCAGCAACTCTTAAGGGAAGTCCAGGATCAACTGGATTTGGGAGAGGAAATTGCACCCTTGCTATGGCACCTTGGTGGGGTGAGTACATCCAATACCAATCCTGGATCAAGAACCTGAAACCAGCTCCCGACACACTTTGAAACAAGCAAGAGAAATCTGCATTCGATTCCCTTTCTCTGCTCTTGTTTTCCCTCTGAAATGCTTCAGAGTCTCTGTTCTGCTGACAGGTTACGTGCCCAACAGGCTGCCTGGCAGATCAATTCATTAGGGACTTGATTTAGTTTCTCCCTTTTCCCTTCCTCTCTCCCTCTCAGTGACTCTAATAAATCTGACTCTAATGAACAGGGAACTAGTGATGGTTTACAGGAGATCAAGAGAGTATCCACCTCACTGTCTGTGCAATACACACTTAGACACACAGGAGCTGGAAAGGGGCACATGGCATCTTGCTGCAATGTTTGAACTGTTGCTGATTGCTGGCAGTGGGAACCAAGCCCTGCCGTCAGCTCTCCCCACCCTTTTTTCCTGAGCTCCATGGAGACAGAAACATTCCTAAAGCAAAGCCACAAACAGCAAAAGCCAAGAGAGAGTATGGTCTACTTACAAGCTGCTTCGTGGTGCATGATACTCACTGTCTGCTCCCTATGGCCAAGGCGGCTAGCAGGATGAGGCGGCTGGCAGGATACTTGACCTCTCCCCTTGTTTCCTCTCTCTTTGCCCAGTACAGCCAACAGCGCCTGTGTATAAAAAGGAACACCTCTCCAGCATTAGAATTTCAGCACCTGTTGTGACCAGAATCTTAAAGAAGCCGCTGGCTCAGCCTCAGAGCCATCGCAGCAGTAAGCTGGTAAACACAGCCACTTCTTGCTGTCTCTCAGATCAGGGATCCAGCACCAGGAACTTGTCAGAGCTCAGCAGGCAAGGCCCCATGACATATGTCCTGTTGCGGATGAGTGATTGGCAGCTCACTCACAGCCAGGTGGCACCAGCAGCTGGACCCAGGGACCCATGCTTGAGTTCCCACTTCAATTGGTTTCTATTGCTGTTGTTTCTCTGAGGAGGGGCTGCTGGGCTTAATTCAATCTGGATGTGGGGGGACTAAAATCCCTCTCCATTTGGCCATGATATGCAATAAACTGGTTGGCCTCAGCATGGCTCCAGTGGGGGACAGTGACACAGAAGCCATCATGGCAACAAATGCTGACTGGAGCTTTCAGTGGAGAGGCCAGTGAGCTGTTGGGCTGAAGAGACTGAAGCCCACTTTGTGGCCATTTCAGGATTCCTCCTAAACAAGACAGAGGCAGGGGGAGGCTGCTGGAGCACCAGACCAGTTATGGATAGAGTGCTTTAAAATCAGCACTGCTGAGAACATCACAATTCTGACTATTCATCAATAGTCCTGACTATTTAAAGGGGAAGTGAGAAAGATCCTCAGTGGGCAATGGTACTGAAGTGACCATAGGAGACACCAAGAAGAGAAACTTGCAGGAAGAGGCTCTGGGAGGTGGAGAGGGCACAGCTGTGGGGAAGCACATTCTGCCTGACAGCTCCAGTAAGAAAGAAGTGCGTATGACTGGTTTTGGCAGAGCACTGCTGGGAGACAGCTCCTAGCACGAGGACCTGAGTTGGCTTTGGCGGGTGCTGTCATGAGGAGATGTTTGCTACCTGATTTTGCATCCTGCATTAACACTCATCTTTCTTGTTGGCAGTGGGAGGGGAAAGGATGTATTCAAGCACTCACTTCCTCACTTGCTATCCTAGTCTCCAAAGCCTGAATCTGATGGGGAAAGAGCTGAGAAGAAATACTGCAGGATCACTGTCAGAGTATCACTGATTGATCACCCTTTATTCCAGCTCATACGGATCACTGTTCCAAACACCCGAGCTGCAGTCCTTGGCTACATGAAATATAACTGAAGAAAAATAACCTCCCTGCTGATGAATGCTTGTCAGCACTGACCCCAAGCTGTGCCCACTCTTCTGCCCAGCCAGCTGCACAGAGGGTAGCACAGCCAAGTGCTCCTGCTGCCCTGGGACTGGATCACCTGCAAACACCAGGTCTGTGTTCCTCTCTGGACAGCAGAACTGGCTGTGTTGGGTAAAGAGCAGCTTGTGTTTGTGCAGCTATACTGGGGCACTGACCAGAAGACACCGCTCTGAATGAGGGACAGCTGGAGCAGCAGCAGCTTGGGTTCTTGCATCTGCTGTGTGCAGGGTGGGGCAGTCAAACACATCTAGTGCAGTCCCTGCAGCTCTGGGCATGGCTGGTGCAGTTGGAAACATCTTTGGTTCCTGTCCAGGAACCAACAGATGTGTCCCAAATCCCTTCTATGCTGCCCATAGATGAAGCAGGGGGCAACAGGCACTGTAGCTTCCAGTGGGGGAGGCAAATGAGAAAAATGCCCCCTCAGCTTTTCTATCCATTGGCCATCAGGCTGTGGGGCAGAAGACAGGAGCCAGGCTCAAAGCTGCCTGCTTGCACATCAAAGGCAGCATAAAGCAACCTCTTGCATAACACCTGAACACTGCCAAGCCCATCATGCCTGAGCCATTTCTCTTGGATGTCACAGATAACAGATCAGCACTTCCAGGACTGTTGCTGTGATTGGTGCCTTGAATGCGCTTTGGCAGCATTTTAAATTATGTCCAAAAAATCAACAAAGCCAACCGCACAAGGCAGACTCAACACACCCCCTCCCAGAGGGACATAGCCTCAGGGAAAGTGCTGGTGAGTCACAAGGCGATTCTATCTCACTGCCAGATCTACTGTTACCTACTGCCTGCCACCCTGGAGGATCCAAAAGTTTTTTGGAGCTGACTTGATGTTCTGCCACCTGTACCTGAGAAGCCCCAGGCTCTTTACAGAAGCTAATAAATTGAACTTTCAAGTCTCCTGCCAGGTGGGGAAGGTTGTAATCCCCCTTCACCAAGTCACAAAATGGAGGAGTGATTTGCCCTCACTTATAAAGAGTCAGCAGGTAAGCCCGTGCACCGAT
>NW_005843027.1:115785-130691 GCF_000455745.1 Alligator sinensis
CAGATTCTTAGTTAGACAAATGTAAAATCCACAATGACCTATCAGGAATCCACTGGGATAAATGAGAGTGATACACAGCTCCAGGGCTCCCTGCACCTCTTTGGCTTTGCTCTTCCCACCAAGTCACTCTTCTCCTCTACTCACGTGACACCACTGTGGTCATTCTGGGATGAAAAGCCAGCAGCCAAGCTGGCCATAAATACATGGTGCCAACATATGCTGGGTAAGGAGCTCAGCAGAAGCCAGAGGCTGAAACCTGCTTTGACAAAAAGTGCCTGGGACTCCAACTTTAAGGTCTCAGCCCAAAGCTACACACAAAACTGCAAAGCATTTGAGGCATTGGACTGGGATGAGCTGAATCTGCCCTGCGGGGCCAAGACCTGCAGAGATATCAGAGATGGAGCACTATTACTACTGAAAGTCCCAAAACACTGCCTATTACCTCAAGAGCTACTAGTGTCCCACATCCCCAGAGACTTGCCCATCTAACGTCAAGGCAGCTTGTGTGGTATGGACCTGAGGGCATGACAGCAGGAGGGGCTTTTACATTCACATATAGCACTTTCTCCAGACTCCAGCCTTCCATTCAAATACTGAGCTGCATCTATCTCTCAGCCTAATGACACCAGCTCCATCCCAGTTACAGAAAGAGGATCAATGATTATCCTCTCTAATACTGTAAGGATACTGAATCCAATTATGAGTGAGCCACAGTGGCCATTCTAAGCTGATGGGGAGCTCGGGATAGGCCAAGGCCTTTTACTCCACATCTAAATTGTTGGATGCCTCCCCTCTGTCCAGGACACTGAGGCCATTTGTACATGCCACAAAATTGGCCTTTAAAGCAGCTTAATGCCCTTTTGCCTGCTTTAATGGTGCAGCTGTTTGCATGTGTCAGCGGTGTAATGTGCTTTAATGACAGGCTGTTTGTATGTGTTGGCGGCATAATGCACGTTAAATGACTTTGGGACACAGCAAAATAAAACATCTCTGAGGTGGTTTGGTTTGCTGTGAATTGAAGCACCAGGCCCTGTGCATCTCAGGGGCTGTGCAGGCAGCCTGTACAGGTAGCCCAGCAGCAGCCTGTGCAGCTAGGTTTCACTGAAGGGAAAAAAAAAGTGGTGAGCCTGATCTTTTTTTTCTTTTCTCCTTGGAGCCTGCCTGCCTGCCTGAGTTGCACGGGGGCCTAGTGCTTCCCTCTGCAGCTGCGGTGCCCTCTGGAACCACTTGGGCTGGGTGCTTGTGGGCAGGTGGCACCTGGGGAGCACCACCGCTGCCACAGAGGGAAGCACCAATCCGCTCTCCCCTGCAGCTCAGGGATCAGCTCACCCTCCCCTTCCCTCCCCGCCTCCGGAGAAGCAGATAAGAGTCGGGCCCAACCCTTGTGTATAAAAGAGAGGGGAGAGCTTTTGGGCTCTAGCACAACTAAGGCCAGTACAGAAACCTGTGGTCACTCAGTTGTCACAGCAAACAGAATCAGGGATCCCCTTCAGGCCTGATTATCAAGCATCCATCAATTTGCACTTTGTCTCTATGATTTGGAAGCAGGAAGAAAATACCTAACACTTTTCTTCACTTTTTGAACAAAGATGTTACAAAGCTGGTTGAAGTTTGAAACACAAACCTTGGCATGGCCACAGTCTTTATGGGGGTCTGACTTGCTTTACAGAACAATATTTGATAGCTATCAATGGCTGATAAAACTCGATAGGGAATGCCAACCTGCTTACGGCATCTTGCCCCCTTTGTGGAGCTGCCACCTGGTCTGAGGAGAATGAGCTGGGAGGACGAACTTCTATTGGAATTCTCTGTGGGAGAGAAATAATCAGTATCTTATTGAATACACACATTCTGTGACGTTATTTAGGGATATTGTCATAACATCAAACCAGGATCAAAAACCATAGAGCAGCAGGACCACCAACCATGGCACTTAGGGGCTGTGCAAGTCTTTCTGCATTCTCCAAACTTGTACATGTGCCAAGCTTTCATGACGTAGCTGTTCCGAAACCATCACAATGCAAATGAAGGCAACACTGCCCAATTAAACCAGCCTTGCAGGAAATTGCCCCCATCTCAGCAGAAGCAACCCCCTCCCGAACCTCATACTTTGAGTTCAAAATGAATTTCAGAGCATATTTGTGACAGTTATTAAATGTGTTACATTTTTTCTTCCTCTGACTTTATACCACTGAGGAAATTAATGGCAAAAAACTGCATGAATCCAATGTTACAGTCACACAAAAGCAGGGAAGATGAAGTTCCGGCAATGTTAACACAGCCCCACGGCTCACATATATTAGACTCTATTCATGTTCCCTTGGTAGCTTACAATGGATTCAACTGAGGCTTGCTCATGAGGCCAGATTTAGGGGTAGCCAGGCAAGCACCATTTTCCCCGCTGCTGTGTGGAATGGATCAATCATACCAGTTCTACACCTGGTGCAATGTCCATCACACAACACGCAGCCTCCCATTCCCTGCTCCATCTTGCCTGTTTGTGTTTCGCATTTACTTTCCACTACTTTTCCTCCCCTCCCAGGCAGAGAACGGCAGTGGAGGCATCTGGCATGCACAATGAGTCAAGATTTGCCCTTCAACTACTGCTTCTGTTTCAAGACAAATACAATAAACACATTCCTCTGGAATTTTCAGTAGGGATTGATGATAAGGCTCTCACTTAGATGGGGAGTGCTTATATAACATATTAAGGATGCTTTTGTTTCTCTTCTTACAGACAGAAGGAGGATGGTCTAGTGGGTAGGGCATTGGTTAGAGACTTAGAAAATGCTGGGTTCAAACACCTGCATTGCCATAGATATCCAGTGTAACCATAGGCAAGTTAACTTATTTCTCTATACCTTATTCCTTCATCTGTAAAATGGGGATAATAGCAATTCCCTTCTTACCATGAGGATTCAGCTAGTAAACACATTTATGATCATGAGGTACTTCTGTACTGGCAGGGGCTCTGCAAGTATCATAAACAGGCAGACAATGCTCTGGGTAAAACAAGATGAACACATAAGAGGATTAATCAGAGATAAGAAGCAATGACATAAAATTTGTACCATTTTCCATCTACTTTTCTTTCTTATTCACTTCACATTTTAGCTACATAAGATGTGCTTTGAGTTAAATGTATTCTAAAAAATATCCCAGCCACTCAGTGCAGTTCAGTTAATGTTGCTGATTGAAGTTCTCAGCTTTTGCATTTCTTGACTCCTGTGATTTCAACCTGGGTGACCTTCAGATTGGATTCACTAGGCTTTTTGGCATTATGTGAAATAAATATGGTGGGCCACACCCTCAGTTGTTAGAAGCAGGGCTGGCACTACTAACTTCACTGGAGTGATACTGATATACTCCAGTCAAGCGAATATTTGGGGCTCCTCCCCTGGTTTCATACAATTCAAAGGAGTTATTAACCAAAATTTCTCTGCCCTTGGTTCATGCTGCAGTTCAGTAAATATGTGCCAGGAAATGTTTAGTTTAGGTCTCATCTGATCAGCTCCAGAAGAAGAGTGGAAAGAACTTTTGATTCTATCCCTGTGCAAGGGACACTGGTATGTATTTGCACTGCCCCCAGAAAGAGCTTGGAATTGGACTGTATCTCAGTATCACCCCTTTGTTCCTGGGAGGGGCAGTAATATTAAGGACAGTGATACAGGAGGTCATGAGGGCAGTTCTCCCAGATCATCATTCTCTTGGGGGCCACTGAAGGGCCAGAGGTGCCATTCCAGAGAGTGTGGCCCCTGCATCATGGTGTCCCCCCAACTAGGACACACTTCCCCCAGGAAGGCACCTCAGAAATCTGCCCCACTTCTATGAAAGTATCTTTACAGATGTGCTAATGGCACTGGCCATCAGGACTTTATTCCCTCCAACTCCTCACTGTCTCAACCAGGCTCCTGGTGCATTGGGAGGGAAAACCGCAGCTAGCACAGACAGAAATACTGAGCAAGCAGCCCCTGCCTTCCTGTGGTGGTAACCCATGAAGGCCAGGCCAAATTTTGGTGCACATGATATTATTCTCACTAAAACTGTGATGACCTCTATTAAGCAGGGAGGGCAGCATGAAATTAATATTTGGGGAAAAGAACCTGGGTCACAGATGGAAGCTGACTCTCAGGGAGGTGTTTGCCCATCCCAAAGGCATATTATTTCTGAAGCAAAGGTGCCAGGGATGACAGACACCTTCCTCTGAGAATGTGAGTCACTAGGACTCACTTAGATGCTTGGGATGCATATCACCATTGGTATCACCAAGGACTGGACCTACATTTCACACTGATCACAATCTGGAGGGAAACAGCCCAAGACTTGTAAGTAAAAGGTCCAGTTGCAAAGAAAGTGTAATATGCCAGTGGGGTGTTGCCTACGCTGACTGGGTGCTGGCTAAAAGAGGGATCACATGGGGCTGAGGAGGGGACAACAGGTTTCCTATTAATAATGGTACATAGGAGTGAAGCTTCTGGGAGGATCCTTCTGGCTTGCCTATCATGCACAGACATTGCACATGGGAGCTGGATTGGGTGGGCTGATGGGCAGCTGGGGTAGGACATGCCAGGAGGACAGTTTCTGAAGTGTAAGGAAGTCAGTCCTGGTCATCTTGTAGAGCCAGGGCATCCATCCCAGCTAACTTATGCTTGCTTCTGTTCGCGTGCTATGTTGAGCCATCTGGTCTGAGGCAGGTTTGGATTTAGGCATAGTTCACTTGACGGTCATCCTGTGGTTTCCTGTAATATAGTCATCTGTATTGAAGAGAACCCTGGATGGGACTGTGGGGATGAGCCTACCAGGAGCCCTGGAGAAAAGGAGCCTGGCTTCTTACCCAAGTGGGACATAGTTAGCCATATTAGTCTGAAGTCAAGTAGAAGGCAGAGTAGATTTTCACTTTATAGACTTACCAAAGTAGATGTGTGTGTGTCACAAGTTTTTGTGATATAAGAGGAAATCAGAAAAGAGGCAATGCACTAAACACAGCCAAGGGGAGGGGAGTCCAGGTCCTCTCCTGCATCACTGTGGATGCAGAGAACTAGAGTTGCCAACTCTGTTTGAATCTATTCCGGGAGGCTTCTGGAACGGCAATGTGCCAGTGACACACAACGTGAATGTGCCCACATGCTTGGTGTATCAGTTACAAATTACCATGCGTAGACTTTATATCAGTAAGGCAAATGCACATTACTATTACATTTTAAAAACCCACTGGACTACTGTATAAATTGGATTCAACATTTAATATTTATTTTAACGAATGCCCTATCATTTCCCTCCTGGGTGACTTTCAGCATCTCCTAGAGATTTATATCTAATTCCCGGAGACTCCAGGACAATCCTGGAGGGTTGGCAACCCTACAGAGAACCTAAGGGTGTGACTGGGCTGAGCCTGGTTTTGCCAAGTTTCAAGACCCAAAGCTGCAGGAAATAGTAGGACAGCTGACTTTATCTGAATGGGGACTGTCAGGATGACCAGCTATCAAATAATATCATGATGGAACTGATGGACAGTCACTGTAAACTCCAGAGAAGGAGGCTTCTGTAACAAAGCACAGGGTGGTCTGTTACTCCCAGTGGTGTGGGCAACAGCAAGGCAGCTGGCTGTAATCTCAATCAGGTACTGCTGCCTGATTGGGGAACAGGGCCCAGGTGCGGTATATAAGGGCTGGGCCCTGAACAGCAGGGGCAGCAGTCTGCTGCCAGGAGTCAGATAGGCACCACCAGTTCAGCTGTTGCTCAGTACAAGTTGGAGGTAAGGGAGGAGCTATTGGGGATGGCAGGAGACTCTTTGTCCTGGGTACGACAGAAAACTGCACCCTGCCATGGAGGGGTGATCTGGTAGGACTCCCCGTGGTGGGGAAGTGCCCCAGAAATGCCAGGCCAGTTACCTCCCTGATGAAAGGTGAGTATGGGGTGCCTTCTAACCCCAGTCCCCACATCCCTGGTGGGTAGCTGGTCATTGCAGGGGAACCCTAGGCTCACTGGGAGTACTAAGGCAGGGCCCAAGTCAGGAGGAGGGACCTGTGGCAGTGCCCAGACTTGCAGTGGAGTCTGAGGCCACATTAGGGAGCTGGGAGGTAGGCTCCAGGGGGAATGGGGCTTGGAGCCCTAGTCCTGTAGTGAGAGGCTTGGAGCCCAATATGAGGGGGCCTGGGGCCCAGATTGGGGTTTGGAGCCTGGAGATGGGGCTTGTAGGCCCAGAGATGGGGCTCAGAAATATGTGAATGCCAAGTGTGTGCTGCCAGATGGAAGGCCGGGTGTCCTGCTGCGCTGAGCTGGAGGCTGGGTAAGCCCCTGCTGAAACAGGGTGGCTGGGTGTGGCCCCACTAAACTATAAGTTGGGTGTCAGGCTAGACAAGCTGGAGGCTGGGTGCTAGGCTGAGCAGGCTTGGGCCAGGCGTTAGGCCATGAAACATCTGTGAGGCATGGGACACAATAAGGGAAGGTTGGAGTTGTACACATAGGCCCTTATCAAGGCAGGTAAAGGGCAGCCTCCCACCTGATTTACATCAGGCAATCAAGAACATCAAGGTGTGGCAGATGAGGTAGGTGGTTGGTTTGCGCTGAAGCAGATGGGCAGGCCCACTTGTTACAGTTTCTAAAACCTAGAGGGCATGATTCTGGCTCAATAGGATGAGAGATCCCAGGCAGGGCAATGAACAGGCCATAAGATGTTGCGGGTGCGGGGGAGGTAACAAGCACACATGAGAACAGGTCATGGGCAGATCCTGCTGAGATGAAGAAAGCTCCTGGGGAGGGTATTGCAGGCCTGCTGAGGCATGCAGTAATTGACTGGTGCATATTAGACCTGCAGGCAAAATGACTTGGTTCCTTTTCAGTCAGAAGGAGCAATTTAGTTTCTTTTAATTCCTTTTCACTGACCCAAAACAGAATCTAGGGGCTCGCTGACTCCAATTAAAACTTTAACCCCTGGCACAATACTGATATAACCCAAGCAACCCCCATCACCTGTCTTTCATGTGCATTTGGGGGCAGACCTGAACAACATTTACATCACACCTTTCCTCTCAAAGCAGGAGATGTATTAATCCCATAACTGTAATGCCACAACTGCCAAATCCCACTCTGGACGTGATTTATTGGTGCAAGAAGAACATGACATCAACTAGAAATCTCAGGCTGGTTCTAAGGAAGCAAAACTGGAAGTGATGGGTGTCCCTATTACAGAAAGAGCCAGTGGACGTTAGTGACCACATGTGGCAGTATTTCAGCCTGCTGTCTCATTTTAAAGGCAGTGCTATGCCATTTCAGGGTGTTGTGTGGTTCTGCTTTTGTACCCATTGGGCTTCTGCTCCTCTAAGCATATGGAAAGTTTTTATTTAACCACTAAAAGTTTTGTCATTGTTGGGGTTTTTTTGTTCAGAAGTGACAATGCTGGGAGCCTGACATACAAATCGCAGAATAAACTTGTCTGTTTATGAAGAGGAAGAATGGACTTATGGCTGAGGAATCACCTGAGACTCGGGAGATCAGGGTTCAATTACTTGCTCCACCACAGATTTCCTGAGTGACCTTGGGAAGTGCCTTGGCCTCCCTGCTCTGTCAGGGGTAACAGCACTGCACTGCCTCACAGGGTGTGATGAATTAACCCTGTAGTGCCAGGAAGTATTCCCAAGGGGTAGGGGTGAGGGGTGGAGTGAACGATGGGGCTCTGAGCTGCACAGGGTGAATAATTCATTTACTTATCCCAAGGGGGAGGAAGAGACTCATAGGCAGGTGGAGGTAACTCCCAAGTAGCACCCTGTCAGTGCAGAGCTAAGGTAAAGGAGTTTCCCATGCAGAGGAGGCAGCAGGTACCAGGTACTGAATGCTGAGTTGTGGAGTTGTAGCCACTTCTGTTGCCTGCTGCATTAGTTTCTAATTGGTTTTGTGCATCTGCCTCCATCACTTTAGCCCCAGAACATACAGAACCTAGAGCTGCTCCCCACAGAGGCAGCTTATCCAAATGGCTGCAAGGAGCTTGCACAGCTGCTTGTGAAGGGAGATCTCTGATAGGAAGCTGGACGATAATGAATCTGATTTTTTTTGCCAGTGACATCAGCCTTTGTGTTAGCTCTAAGGACAATGGCACATGGGAAGAATTTGTAGCTTGGGCAGTTCCCTTTGCTATAGATGCCTTTGTTGATCCTGACCCTAAATTGTCAGTGCTGACACAGTTACCACAGCCTGGGGAAATCCTCTGGTGGCACAGACACAGTGACAGGTCCTTTGCCACTCCCCTTCAGAGTGTGGGTACAAGTGAATAACTGCAATCACCCTGTCAATTGATGGCTTCCATGACAGGCTTTTTGGGGCACCGATAATAGTTTCTTCCAGGCTATGGGTGGTTATGCCAAAGAAGCACCTGGCACACAGCTGGACAAAGAGCAGAGCTGCCAAGTTTTGTGCTGTTCCACAGGTGACTGCCTATGCAAAATAATGGCAAGAGTCAATTTTCATCTGTTTTGTATACATCCATTAATACAAAATCCTCTGGATAGTGGGAAACGCAGGACACAGAGCTAGACAAAATGAGGCAGCTGTGGCTGAGACAGTTGGATGCTTGAAGGAGTCTGGGGAGGTGAAGCCAGGTGGAAGAATATGGATGGGAAACTGGGAGGAGCTGGATGGGAAGATACTGGAAGCTCCTGAGGCATTGGGACAGCTGAGGGGCAGTGACTCCCTCAGGTATATTGTGCTCTAGTTCTGAAGGACAGAGGGCTTTTGAAGAGATCTCTGTGTGGTTGAGGTGCAGCTACCCCAGGGATCTTGTAGGCAGGAAGCCTCTGAAAGCTTCTGGTCCTTTCAGATGGACCCTAATAGTACAAGAGGCCCTAAGAAAGGTTCTTGCAAGTTATTAGGATTCCTTCAAATCCTCAACTAAAACTTCATGGACCTGAATGACTTTTTTCCAGGAAGAGAATGAGTGGAGCCAACCAGTGGGGGTCAGAACCTGTAGCTCACAGCCGGGAGACAAAACACTCCCAGCCTGGTGCTCAGTGTGCTAACCTGTGTTCCTTCAACTCAAGGTTGGAAGGACACTCCAGGAGGGCAGGGGTCCAGACCTAGCTCTCTAGCCATCACAGACAAAAACACACTAAAAGCTCTGCAGCATGCAAGTGTTGTTAAAGATTAGCAAATTCTAGTAACTCTGGCAACAGAACAAGCTGCCAGTGAAGTCAGTGGCATCCCCTTGAATGAATATAACCTAGGCTAGGCTTACACAAAATGCCTCGGGACACTGCAGACTGCTACTCACAACAGCAGGACATCATCCCTTGGGACTATCAGGAAGGCTGAGTACATTCTATGTGCTTCCCCATAGACAATACACAATTAGCTGGCAGAACTTGTTGTCACAAGATGCAATGGGACATATCTGCACCATGTCTCCTCCCTGTCCTGACAGGGGCTTCAGAGCTCAGCCACTCCTGCTCATATAGGCCAATCCCCAAAATGTGACACTGAAGTTTGACAGGATGCAGATATCACTATAGCTAGTAACAACACACAGTTATATTAATTAGGCTAAAGTAAAACCCCAACCACACATAAAAGCATGGAAGGCCTCTAAGCCTTCATAAACCAACAGCAGTTAGGAAGAAGCTTCCCTCAAGGGTAACTAAGGCATGATCCAACAAAGTGTTTCATTCATCACTACTCAGCCAAGCATATGCTTAATTCTGAGCACATGCTTAAATCTTATTGAGGTCTTAGGTATTTCATGCATAGAGCTCTGTGCAAGAATAAAAAGACTCCATTTTGCTGTAGTCCTACATTTCATGCTGTACAGTTGGATGAGCTGGAGTCCAGCTTCTGCCGGAGTTCTTAAATCTCCCATTGCAGCAGTCACAGTTGATGTCATCAGTTGGCCGCCGTCTAGCTTAATTTACAGACACTTGAAAAGCCGGCGCAGTGCTGGCTCGCACAGCTCCCTCCCGGTTTTGGTTTGCCTCTCTGGTAAGTTTTCTGCGGGGCCAGGGTCCCTGAGTCCTCCACTGGGAGCATCGGGGTCTGTCTCCAGCACTTCCAGCCCCTGAGGGTGGCCCCTGCGGGTGGCCCCTGCCACCACAAAACGCAAAGGAGATGCTCTGATGCCAGATGCCTGTGAGATGCTCTCAAGTGATCCTCAAGGGCCTTCATCAGTATCTTTTGGCAGTGAAAGCTTGTATAGTGTAAGAGTGCAGAGAACCATAGAACTGAATGGGACCTCAGTGGTCATCTAGTCCAAGCCCTACACAGATGTAGGATTCACTGTTTCTAAAGCATTCCAGAGATGCCTCTACAGGCTCTTCTGGAAAACCCCTGGAAGACAGAGGAGTATGTATAGACAGATAGTTAGCATTGTACACAGCTATATAAACCTCTCCAGCACTGAAGCTACCAGGGTGAAGAGTAGACAAGGTTCCTTGGGTGAATTTAATATCTTTTATTAGACCAACCCAAAAGGGTGAAGAGTAGAATTTAAGTAACTATACAAATCAATGCCCTCTTGGACTTGGCTTGCAGACATGCCTGCACTACCACCTCTGATTTAAGTCAATAGCAGCTGCAGATGCTCTTCACCTTCAGCAAAAGTAGGCTGTGCATTTTCAGTCTCATCTCCAACTCACTTGCCAATATGAACACTGGCATGTGACAGGTAGTGAAAGGTGTTTAGAGTTAATTTGATATACACAGAAGAGGTGGTACAGTTAGGTAAAATGAGCTATTCTTCTGAAACTTATCAAGGTTAGCCATGGTGCCAGGGATGATGACAACCAGCTGGGAAAGAGCTACAACAAACTGTTTTTCTGGATGGGAGCCCTGACACTGCCAGGACGTATGGACAGTGATAAAGACTATATTCAGTTCTTCCATTCAATGACATCTCATTTGAAGCTTCAAGACTCAGCAAAGCTTTTGAACCGATTTCAACCAAAGCCCAAACCATTATTTTTGAAGAGCACAATCTCTTATACCTGAGGTTCCTCACATTATAAACAGGGTAGTTTAATTTTCCAAAATCTCTTTTCAATCTGCTCTGAATTCTTCCTTTATTGTCAAACATTGCTTGGGCTAAAGGAGCAAAATATGAATCCTTTTGGCACTATGTTTTACAGCAGGGCCTGGAGATTTCAATCAAATTCAGTGCCTCATTGTACTACATACTATACAGTCACAGAACAAAGTCCCTGTCCCAAAGATCGTCCAGCTGAAATAGGCAAGACAATAAGAAATAGACACAGAAAACATAACAAGTGAGCAAGGAGAGGAAATATCTCAAAAGTACAGAATTGTTTAGCTACCCTCCACCAGTAACAACTACAGTGCTTTGCCCTGCTTCCATGTTAGTCCACAATAGCTGGGGAGAGTATAAAGATTTTATCAGACTGAGCTCAGAAGGGCTGTACTGTGGGTGGTGAAGCCATGCTGCCTAGTCCAACAAAGCACCAATTATTAAACCTTTATGCTGCCCATCATTTATGTCAGATGTTTCATAGATATTTCATAGTTGGTAGAGTCGGAAGGGACCTGAGCAGATCATCAAGTCTGACCCCCTGCCATGGGCAGAAAAGAATGCTGGGGTCAAACGACCCCGGCAAGGTGTCGGAAAACTATGTGAGAGAGTTTTCAAAACAATTTATTGGTGTTCTTTTTTGTAGCCTGCCACCTGTAAAGCCTACCACCATGTGTGTGACTGCACAGGTCTTAGAGGGAGAGAATGCTAGAGCAAATATGATTTAGAATTTCATTAAAATGACATAAAATAGACTTCCCACGCAATGGGCCAGAGAGACATTTGGTGTAAACTAGCACAACTCCATTGAAGTTAATCTGACGACTCCATCCAGGTCCCTGTAATATCTGGTATCCCAGGACCTGCCAGTGCTAGAAGCAAGGGGAATGTCTGAGATATGTAGCTGGTGCAAGAGTGAATAATGCATGTCCAGCATCTAAGGACCAATGGCATTCTATGGGGGAGGGGGAGAATTACAAATCTGGGGAGCAAAGAAGGAAAACTGTCTCCCATAGGCTGTTCTGTTTGGAATTGCTCCTGGGTTTGGAGTGTTACGGTATGTCTTGGCAAGATAAATGAGGGAGCAAAGGTTAGGCAAGATAGTGCAGTGTAATGCAATGTAGTGAAAAGTCAATGCAATGATAAGTGCAACACATTACCCAATTTTCATTCCATCCAGGAAGAGCACACACCAACTGCTGAAACTTCCTTAGCCTGACGAAGGGTTTTTGAACCCAAAAGCTTGCTTAATAAATATTCTCCAACTATTTGGGTTGGTCTAATAAAAGATATCAAGTTCACCCAAGGAACCTTGTCTGCCTATGCATTACCCAGGTACATCTGTGTACTTTTCGTTCCAGACACCCCCACATATGTATGCCATCCTATACATACACATATATAAATACAGTGCTGTACAGACAGCCCTGGAGACATCAGCTGTCTAGCTACAGAACAGGATATATATGTCTCTCTAGATCCTGGCACATGTGCATGCTCTACACATACAAACTTACTGTTAGTGACAGGCATAAGAAAAACAATTTTGGAGACAGAAGTGTTCAGAATAAGGAGCAGCAACTGGAGGTTCCTCTCCCATACCTCTCCACTGAACTGAACAACTGGAATGGTGCTAGAAAACCTGTCCTACAAGAAACCAAACAGACTCATTTCACAATGCACACCAAACAACCACACTGACTTCTGGCCCCCAACGGACCTGATTAGCACCAAATTTGCTAGTGCCTCTCTCAGCATCAGTCCCTCAAGTGAGTGATCCTGCTCAGCCATGTAAACGCATATGACTTCTGTTCTTTCACCCTAGGGCCAGTTAACTCAGCATGCATTAAACATTTGGACACTATTAATAATGCAGGGAAACACAGAGACATTTAAAAAAAACAGACTAAATGATTTATAAATTATCGATGGAGATGGCTTGCCTCTCTTGTCAGATGAGGAGGAGCAAAAGCCCGGAACACTATTAGCATGTATGTACTTGCCTCAATAGATCCTTTATAAAGGATAGACCCCGTGAGCAGCTCTGGATCTGCTAAGTGGCAGCATGCTTGTCAGCCTAGTTCTGCTACCTGTGGAACACTGCCTCATCTGATTTAGAACTCAGGTAGGACTTCAACTGAGGAAATGCAAACTGGGCTTCTGATGAATATATTATAATGCTTGCTGTAATTTACGCATCCAGTTTCATAGCAACAGATCTTAGCATTCTTGTTGCATAAGAATTCAATGATTTCTTACGTTCCTGCAGACGCTAGTAATTAGCTTGATCAGCCCATGCAAAGCAGTTTCTATTTGAATCCATTATTATTTACTCCAATATGTGCTGTATTTGCCTCATGGAGTTTTCATACAGATCAATCTTCTGGTTTTCAGGTGTTGAAGACAACTGGAAAGTGGAAGGGCTTAATTCATATATGCTAATAGCCTACCTCTGGATAAATCAACATATTATGATAGTATGGTCACTTTCTAGAGTTCATATTTCATTTGACAAGTTTTTTTTTAGCAATGAAATCAAGTAGGTTTGGATTGTGGAAAAATGTCTCTTGTGGCAATGGATTATCTAATTAGATGATTCATGTCACAGTAAATTTACAGTATACAGCTGAATTTACTCCATTTAGCCTTTGGTGTCACAAAGTTCAAAGGGAGAGCCCCATTCTGCCTATTTTGCATATTCAAATCAGTCTCATCCAAGGATATTAATTATGCAAAGTGCAAGCTGTAAACATAAGGCTGATTTTCATACATTTTAGGCTGACATTTTATTTAATGGTGCGCTAATTTGTCCCATCATCACTGGCTATCCTAACAGCTGCCTTTTTGACTCTCCATAAAATAGTACAACCACTTTTCATGGTGACTGAACCTGGGGTTCTTCAGAAAAGCACTCAGATTCAAAGGCCTCCAGGTCCCCAGGGAGGCTGCTCCTTCACACCTATCTTGGAGAAAATAAACCCTCCACAGCAGGGCTTGCTCTGACATTGGTGCCTGCAGACGGCTGTGACTTCATTGGTCATTGTGATTACTGTCCTCCCTAAGCTATTTGGAGCCCCAGCCCCACCTGAGGGCAAATCTGTCATCAATGGGCAGGGAGCCTGTACTGTCTGGTAGAAATAGAGTCAGAAAACTCAGTCCTTAAGGCCCGATTTACCCTTGCTGAAGTCAATGGAAAGACTCTCAGTGGCCACATCTACATGAGACGCTGACTGTGCAGTAGCCTGAGGCTACTGAGTAGCATTGCATGGCAGAAATTATGATGTGGTGCTACTGTGCAGTAGTCTTGGGCTACTGCACAGTAGTCACAAAAAAAGATATTTCTTAGCGCTCCTGTGCAATATCCTGGGTTACTGCATAGTCATTTAGTACTTGTTTATACAAGTACTAAATGACTACACAATAGGGCTGTGCGAAATTTTGGCCAGTGTTTAGTTTCAAAGCTGTTTCGAGGTCGAAATGCAATCAAAATGAAACAAAAGCCTTTGAAACAGCTTTGAAATGAAACAAGGGTGCTCGAAACATTTCAAAAGTTTTGAAACATTTTGAGTTTCGATGCCAGGCTTACTTGGCTTCAGTGCTGGTCCCAGCCTGCAGCAGCAGCAGCCTCCTGTCATCCAGCAGGCAGATCGGAGGCCCACCTGCACCGTCGGAGGGCTGCGGGGCTGTACTGGACTCCTCCTGGGGGTGTGGGCCCCCAATCTGCCTGCTGAATGACAGGAGGCTGGTGCTGCTGGCGGAGACCAGCAGTGGGCACAGCCCGTGCCGGGAAGATTGATGCTGTTGCTGGCCCCAGCCGGAAGCACTAGCCTCCTGTCATCCGGCAGGCAGATTGGGGGCTCACCCGCAAACCCGGGCGGGCTGTGGGGCCGCTGCCACTCCGTCC
>NW_005843027.1:130703-133948 GCF_000455745.1 Alligator sinensis
GGCCCCTGATCTGCTTGCCAGATGACAGGAGGCTGGTGCTGCTGACTGGGGCCAGTGGCAGTACTGATCTTCCTAGGGCTGGGTGCGGAATAGCCTATGGGCAAAACGTTGAAACAGCGAAACAGTTTCGATGAAACAAAAAGGAACACTGCTTCCGAAACTAAACAAAACTCCAAACAAAACACTGTTCTGTCAAAACATTGTAATGGAAGTCAAACCGGAACAGTGCTGTTTCACACAGCATCTTGTGTATACGTGGCCAGTGACCCCAGTAGTCTCTGGATCAAATGCTTATGCATCACTTTGCCTCCTCAAAATCCTCAGGAGCAGAAAGGCCTTGTGGCTTGAGCCTGGAGCCCCTGGAGACACCTGCCTTTCTGCTCCAGTCCCCTACAAAGGGCACTGCAAGCCTCAGCAGTAGCGCTCTGTGTTATTGACCAGTACACGTCCTCGATGATCAGGATGGGTTCAGAAGCGGGGCAAACCGAGGCACTCTGGGTATTTAGAATGCAAGGGGGTCGTGGGGAAAGGGACTTGGTAGTGGGCGTCTACTACAGACCGCTTCACCAGGGGGATGAGCTGGACCTGGAATTTTCAGGTCAGCTCATAGAGGCTGCAAGGACAAGGGATGTGGTTGTCATGGGTGACCTAAACTACCCAGACATCTGCTGGGAGGAGCAGACAAACAGGTCTGAATGCTCATGTAGGTTTTTAGCCTGCATACAGGACCTCCACCTAAACCAGGAGGTACATAATCCCACCAGAGGAAATACCTTGCTGCACTTGGTCCTTGCCACAGGCGATGACCTGGTGAGGGATCTGCGGGTGCTTGACTACCTAGGTGTTAGTGACCATCATCTGCTCGAATTTACTATCCAGCACAGGGTGGTGAAAGCAAGCAGTAAGGCAAAAGTCCTTGACTTCAAGAGGGCCGACTTCAATGAGCTAAGGAGATTAGTAAGAGAGACACTGGGGACTCAGAGCTTCAATGAGATGGGAGTCCAGGACGGGTGGTTGTTCCTTAAGGAGATGATCCTACAAGCTCAGAGGGAGTCAGTTCCAATGTGAACCAAAGGGGGCAAGAGTGCTAAAAAGCCCCCTTGGCTCAGTAAAGGCATCCAGGAGGGCCTGAGGGCAAAAAAGGTGGCATACAATCAGTGGAAGCAAGGGGCAATCACCAAGGAGGATTACACCTCCATTGCTCATGATTGCAGGGAGGTGGTCAGGAAGGCCAAGCCAGAGATGGGACTAGGGCTGGTGACCAGAACTAAGGATAACAAAAAGTCTTTTTTCAAATACATAGCGAGTAAGAAGAAGGCACCAGGCAACATGGCACCCCTACAGGACAGGCTTGGCAATCTGGTCATTGCAGCAAAGGAAAAAGCTGATCTCTTCAACAAGATCTTTGCCTCCATATTTCAAAGCAGGGACCGGGACAACTAGGATTATGGACAGGCTCAGGGGACACGACACCATGCCTAGGGTCAGGGATGATCTACTTAGGGAACTCTTGGAGGGGCTGGACATGTATAAATCAGCAGGTCTAGATGCTCTTCATCCGAGGGTACTGAAGGAATTGGTGGAGGTCATAGCAGGGCCCCTGGTATGGCTGTATGAGTGCTCATGGTGCTCTGGCCACATCCCAGAGGACTGGAAAAGGGCCACTGTGGTCCCCATTTACAAGAAGGGGAGAAAGGAGGACCCAAGTAATTATAGGCCAGTTAGTCTCACCTCGGTCCTTGGGAAGACCTTTGAGAAAATTATCAAGGAGCACATCTGCGGGGGCCCAGCAGGGGAGGTAATGCTCAGGGGCAACCAACACGGGTTCATTGCAGGCAGATCCTGCCTGACTAACCTTGTTTCCTTTTACAACCAAGTCACAAAGTCCTTGGATGCAGGCGCTGAGGTGGATGTTGTCTACCTGGACTTCAAGAAGGCGTTTGACACTGTTTCTCACCCCATTCTCATAACAAAACTAGGCGACTGTGGCATTGATGCCTACAGTCAGATGGGTGGCAAATTGGCTCGATGGTCGCACCCAGAGAGTGGTGGTGGATGGGTCATTTTCGACCTGGAAGGATGTGGACAGTAGCGGTCCCCAGGGCTCAGTCCTCGGGCCTGTGTTATTCAACATCTTTATCAGCGACTTGGAGGTGGGCATGAAAAGCATGCTGTCCACATTCGCTGATGACCAGGGATCCTGGTTTTCTCCGATTAAAAATTGCAAATTTTCCGATTAAAAACCCCAAATCCATGATAAAAATTAAAGACCCCCCACAGCCCTTCCCAGTGCTGCTGGCGCCCCGCACTCCCCCCTCACAGTCTCAACAGCCCTCCTGATGCCCCTCGCAACAGCTCCCCAGACCCACAGACATGCATACACTGACACTCACCCCAGCAGGTAAGTGTGTGTGGAGGGGAAAAGGTGGGACAGGGCAGGGGAAAGGGAAGGTGCTGGGGGGGGTAAATCAAGAAGTTGGGGAGTGTGCCCCTGTGCCCACTCCCAGGAGTAGGGCCGGGGGGTGAGGCCAGGTGTGCCACTCTATGGGCCACACACATGCTGGCCAGCCTGATAGGAGGTTCGCACACGGAGGCCGCCATCACAACTCTGCCACTGTGCCCTACGCTAGCATCCCAAGGCCACCTGAATGGCTTCGTGGGCATGTGGCGCAGGGCGTGGCAGCAGCAATGGGGTGGCAACCACCGTGTGCGGGCTACGTGTGCCGCCCGCCTGGCCCGGGGGGGTGTGGAACGGGGGGTTGTATTCAGTGGCATGCCCCGCAACCAGCTGCACGGCTCCATGGTGGCGTCTGCATGCAGGGTGGGTGGGCTTTGCGGGCAAGCACTGCCACCACGGAGCCATGCCCTTTGCCCCTAGATCCTAGAGGTAAGTGGGGCTTAGGAGCTATGGGGCAGGGCTGGAGAAGATGGTTGGGGGCTGAGGGAGCGGGGGGTGCTGCCGGCCCCAGGTGGCACATCGCAGCTAGGAGCAAGGCTTTGCAGACAAGCGATGCAGGGTGCAGTGAGGTGGTGCCCACCATGTGCAGGCTGCACACGTGCCGCCCGGCCGCCTGCCCAGGGGAGGGGGAGAGGGAGGCTGGCATGTAGCCGGATCACAGCTCCGTGGCTGGCTCTGCAGCGGCGGCAAGGCATGGGGGCGCGGGGGGCTTGGGCTTACACGCGGTGGTGCCGCTTACCTGGAGGCCCATTATGGTGGTGATGGACGCTGCCTCCAAAACCTCCCG
>NW_005843027.1:134078-140275 GCF_000455745.1 Alligator sinensis
TTGGAGGCGTCCCCGCCATCATGGGCCTCTGGGTAAGCGGCAGCGCCGTGTGCAAGCCCAAGCCGCCCCCCGCGCCCCCACCTCTCGCCGCGGCTGTAGAGCTGGCCACAAAGCTGTGCTCCAGCCGCATGCCAGCCTCCCCCTCCCCCGGGCAGGTGGCCGGGTGGCATGTGCGAGGCCCACACATGGCAGGCACCACCACACTGCGCCCTGCATCGCTTGCCCACAAAGGCCCCCACAGAGGGGCACCCCTGCCCTTACCGCTGGCCCTGTGCCCAGCCGCGATGTGCCGCCTGGGGCCAGCAGCACTGCCCGCTCCCTCAGCCCACAAACCATCTTCCCCAGCCCTGCCCCACAGCCCCACTTACCGTGGCTGCCTCAGAGGCTCCGGCCCCGCCCTCACCCATCTCCAGGCAGGACTGGGGGTTTCCTGCCCTTTTTGCAATTGGCTCCTGCAGGCTAGAACTGTGCCAGCCTGCAAGAGCCCTTTGCAAAAGCAGAGAATCCGCGTTTTCTCCGATAAAAACAGGGAATCCATGGTTTTCTCCATTTTTCCATGGGAAACAGAAAACCCTGCTGATGACGCAAAGATGTGGGGAGAAATGGGCACACTGGAGGGGAGGGACAGAATCCAGCTAGATCTAGACAGGTTCCAGGTGGACAGATGAGAATAGGATGGAATTCAACACAGACAAGTGCAAGGTGCTGTATCTAGGGAGAAGGAACCTGCAACACACCTACAGGCTAGGGAACACCTTTCTCAACAACACAGTGGCTGAATGGGATCTTGGAGTCATTGTTGACTCCAGGATGGACATGAGCTGCCAATGCGAGAAACTGGTCAGTAAAGCTAACCGCACCTTGTCGTGCATCTACAGATGCATCACAAGCAGGTTCAGGGAGGTGATCCTTCCCCTCTATGTGACACCGGCCAGGTGGCAGTTGGAGTACTGCACCCAGTTCTGGGCACCTCACTTCAAGAGGGTTGTGGCCAGCTTTGAGAGAGTCCAGAGGAGGGCCACCCGCATGGTCAGGTGGCAGCAGGCCAGGCCCTATGAAGATGGACTAAAGGGCCTGAATCTATTTAGCCTCCACAAGAGAAGACTGAGAGGGGATCTGGTGACCATCTATAAACTCACCAAGAGGGACCAGAGGAAAAAGATGAGGCTCTGTGTTCCCCAGGGCACCACGTGGGATAACAAGAAATAACTGCCACAAATTGATTGAGAGCAGGTTCAGGCTTGATATCAGGAGGCATTACTTTACAGTTAGGCCTGCCAGGCTCCGGAATGGGTTCCCAAGGGAGGTGGTGCTCTCCCCTACCTTGGGGGTCTTCAAGAGGAGGTTGGATAGATACCTGGTTGGGGTATTATGATCCCATCACTCGTTCCTGCCCAGGGCAGGGGGTCAGACCTGATGATCTGTTCAAGTCCCTTCTGACCCTAGAAGGTATTAAACTAAGTGCAGAAGAGGCCTGGCTCACCCTCAGGCAGCCCTGGCTCTCTGTTCTGCTATAATGTATCAGCCTCCCTCCCTCCTGTTTTATTATTTTTTCACAGCCTTATTAAAATGATCCTAACATGCATGGCTAACTTGTAAGACCTTGTTCCATCACTCACAGGGCTAGAGTCAGCATTTCAGCTGCAGCAGTGAAGGTGAAGCCATGTAAAAGCAGACTGCAGATGCCAATTTTCCCGTGTTTATGGGGCTAGGCTGAGAATGGAAAGAGACTCTCTGGGCTACTGAAGCTACATGTGAAAAATGAGCTTTCTTAATGGAAAAAATAATTGGTGGGATGGAACCAGTGTCCCCAGTGCCCCAGCCTTCATGAAATGGGCAGAAAGGCTGCTTGGCGGTGCGATAGGGGGACATGAGAGACTCAGACAGATCATGGAGGTGACAGGAGAGGTGATAGACCCTGAGAGCCTCCAGAGCTGAGACCACAACCAACACACATATATTACACATTTAATGAGGCTCTTGCAGATGGAAACCAACAGAACCGGGAATTCAACCCAGCAACACCAAGCGAAGAGATCTTGACTGTGGAGTGACTGCTGGGAGCTCAAATCCAGCATCTCAGGAGAGATGTGGCAGTCAAGAAACTGTGGCCCCCTTTGTTTTTCACTCCTCCTTTACCAGTCTTTTCCTTCTCCCTCTCCTCCTGACACCCACCTGCAACTGGCCCAGGCCTCTGAGTCTAAGTCTGTTGCCTCACCCTGTGCCCTGCCCAGTCCCAGATTCTACCAGATGCCCAAGAACTCACTGCATATCCCCCTGTCCACTGCTCAGTCTAGCCTCCAGGCTCTGCACCCCCAGCTGCACCCTTGACCCCATTCATATCTCCTGCTCAAATCAGACCACTGTCTGGTCTCTGGTTTAATATCTACCTTTTGGCCCCAAGCATAGCTATTGAGGGTGACTGGTACCAGCCATAGACCCAACCCCAGCTCTCACACAACTCTAAAGGACAGTGGGAAATCACAGGGCTAAGAGAAGAAGATCCGTCAAGCCACCTACACTAATCCACAACAGTAAAAAAATGGGTTTGGGGTGAGACAAGCCAGGACTGCTGGGTTCTATTCTGGGCTCTGCCACTTGCTTAGAATGCATCCTTGGATCAAGGCAGACAAGATTCTTTGGGTGAATCTGATATCTTTTATTAGACCAACTTAAATAGCTGGAAAACAATTATTAAGCAAGCTTTCGGGTTCAAAAACCCTTCCTCAGGTTAAGGAAGTTTCAGCAGTTGGTGTGTGCTCTTTCTGGATGGAATGAACAGTAAAGAAGCCAGAGGCTGGGCTGGTATGCATACAAGACAGGTAGTCAGTGAAAATGTAGATTGAGGAGTCAATGGGTGACAGACGGGGGGGACGGAGGAAGAGAGAGAAGGGGGAAGAATAGTGGAGAGAGACCTAAGGAGTCAGATGTCAGGCAGGTTATAATGTGTCATAAATCCAATGTCTATATTTAGTCCATGATTTTTAGTATCCAGGAGGTTGATGAAGTGGAATTCATATGCTTCTCTTTGGGAAGTGTTTTGTAAGTTTCTTTTGAGGATCAGGACTGAGAGATTGGACAGAGACTGGTTTTCTTGTGAGAAATGTGCCCCCACAGGTAATTGGGGTATTCCTGTTTTTGATAGATTTCCGGTGTGCATTCATTCTGGTGCGCAGTTGTTGTTTGGTCTCTCCTACGTATTTTCCATCAGGGCATCTGAAACATGGTGGGATTCTACACATGACTGTGTGGTAGGCATTGAGGGGTATGGGTTGTATAGGCGCGACAGAGTGGGGAAAAAAGGTGGGGGGTGTAACTATGTTAAGGAGCAGTATACGTCTTCCACCATCAAGGCGGAGGTGGAGGAGGGGAACATCAAGGCATTGTGGGTCAGGATCCAGGAGGGGCCAGGGGAAAAGGACTTGGTTGTGGGGGTCTACTACAAGCCTCCTCAACAGGATCAAGAGCTAGACGATGTATTCTCCAGGCAGCTAGCCTGGAGATCATCATGTCCAACCCCCTGCCCCCCAGGGGCAGGGGGTTGGACATGATGATCCATTGTGGTCCCTTCCGATGCAACAATCTATGACTCTGTCATTTTATAAAGGAATTGACAGCAAGCAGTAAAGATGTTGTGTTGTGTTGGACATATGATGTTATTCATGGTGTGCTTATCTTGTGTTTTTATGTCTATATGTATATTATGAAAAAAAAAGGAGTACTTAAAAAAAAATGTATCTTTGGAAGCTTTAGGGTTGAAAACCCCTTTGTCAGGCTGAGGAAGTACCTACAGTTGGTCCTGGATAGAAGGAATAGTAAAGAAGCCAGAGGCTCGCCTGGCCCACAACGCAGGCAAGAAAGCCAGTCAGTAAAAATGGAAATGGAGGCGGTGATAGGCTGGGGTGGGGGGTAGGGGAGAGAAGGGGATGTAGCAGCTCAGGTAAAAGTGCAGAGGTGCCTGGGGTGTCAGATGTCCTGCTGGTCACAGTGTGCCAGAACTCCACTGTGTATATGGAGTCAATGAGTTTCTGTACCTACTATCTGGTGAAGTGCAGTTCATAGGCCCAGCTCTGAAAAGTGGTTTGTACATTCAAACAAGCACCTAACCTCATCACCAGAACTGAAGCCAACTTCCTACAGCTCTGACCAACCTCATTTCTTTCTATGATCAGGTGACTTGTCACCTGGATGAGAGAAAAGCGGTTGACATCATATACCTTGACTTCCAGAAAGCCTTTGACCTGGTATCCCACGAGGTACTGATCAGAAAACTGGAAGATGATGGCCCTGCAGTTGAGCCCAATAAGTGGGTGCGAAACTGGTTGCAGGGTAGGGCACAGAGAGTCCAAATGAATGGGTCAGTGTTGTCCTGGCAAGATGTGGGCAGCTGCATACCCCAGGGGTCGGTACTTGGCTCAGTGCTGTTCAATATCTTCATCAACGACCTGGATGAAGGGGTGAAAAGCCCATTGGCCAATTTTGCAGATGACACCAAGATATAGGGTTGTGCGAACACACCTGCAGTGCAGATACAAGCACACCTAGACAGACTGGCATGTTGGGTAGAACGGAACCAGATGAGGTTCAACACAGAGAAATGCAAAGTGCTGCATCTGGGAAGGAAGAATCCTTAGCACACCTACAGGCTGGGCATCGCTAACCTGACCAGCAGTACAAATGACAGGGATCTGGGGGTAACAATAGACCCCAGCATGAATATGAGCTGGCAATGTGATGCAGTAGCCACTAGGGCCAATAAAACTCTGGTATACATCAATCGATGCATCTCCAGTAAATCCAAAGAAGTGATTCTCCCACTTTACTCAACATTGGTGCGGCCACAGCCGGAGTTTTTGGAGTTCTGGGTGCCACACTTCAACAAGGACGTGCTAAAGCTCGAGAGGGTCCAGAGAAGGGCCACCTGCATGATCAGGGACTTGCATGGCAAGCCATATGAGGAGAGGCTGAGGGATCTCGGACTCGTCAGCCTAAAGAAAAGAAGGCTGAGAGGGGATCTGATTGAGGCTTACCGCTATATCAGAGGCGTACATCAGGGGTTTGGTGAACAACTGTTCACCAGGGCGCCTTGGGGGAAAACTAGAAACAATGGCCACAAACTCCTGGAAGATAGTTTCAGGCTGAACATTAGCAAAAACTTATTTACAACTAGGGTGTCCAGACTATGGAACTAGCTCTCCACAGAGGTGGTGCAATCATCTGCCCTAGAGGTCTTCAAGAGAAGACTGGATGGTCACCTGGCTGGGTTGTTTGACCCCAGATGTCTTTTCTGCTCATGCAGGGGGCTGGACCTGATGATCCTTCGGGGTCCCTTTCAGCCCTATGATTCTAATACTCTCTCTAGTTGTAAGAACTGTGCTGTGAAGGGAATAACGTATGAGCCTGGGAGTGCTAGAAAGATACCATTGTGGGGCTGTAGGGAGCAAGGGAGTCTTTATCCAAATGGACATGAAGGGTACTCTTCAGATACAAACTGAGATCCACTTAATGTTTGGGATTGTGCACTCAGCCTTGGTCCAGCCCATCTCCCATCCAACCATGGCCAATCCCGAAGCAAAGGGTTCTCCCATGATTAAGCTGGAGTTCCATCTAAACTGGTTCACTGGTCCCAGAGGCCCACCATCTGGTATTACCCCTGAGATGAACAAACCTGATAGCTCTTCATCAGTCATTGGTGAAGGATGGAGGAGAAGCAAGCATTGAAGAGGCTCAGTAGGTAATATATACGCTGCTGTGGCCAAGGCCTGCACTGGTGGGGAACTGGGGATTCTGCAGGAAGCATTCTACCATGTGAGCCAGCCCCCCTGAGTGAGTCTGAGCTGTGCTGCAGAGGTCCTGCCTGGAAGCTGGTCTTTGAAAAATTCAGAGAGAAGAGTAAAGCTGACCCCACCTCATGCCAGCACAGCTCCAGTTCAAAAGAATAGTCTGTAAGAAGTATAGTAGTTAGTGTTAACCCTTGCTCCAAGCTGAAAGCCATCCAGGAGATCAGATTTCTCATCTCTCTTCTATCTCTACTCCCTTTTCAGCCTTTTCAGTCCCCTGCAGAAAGATGTATTCTAAGTAGAGATTGATGCAGACAGGGGGACAGAATACCTCCAAGAGAACATGCAAATGAAGCCACAGTCCTTCTTGCTCCTTAAACACTAGGGACAGAATTATGCACGCTGGCTGTTTACAAT
>NW_005843027.1:140350-166626 GCF_000455745.1 Alligator sinensis
AAAGAATTATGCACGCTGTCTGTTTACAATAAATACTGTAGTGCAGAAGCAAAAGACTGACAGCTCTGAAGATGGAAAGTCAGTGATGGGTGTCCCAGGAGACCCTGTCAAACTGTCACAAAGCATTATCTGCAACATATTACTGTATGGCACACTGAAATCTCCTGCACTCAAACATGACTGCATCACCTCTGCTCCATCAAAGCACAATATCTAGGTTCCTCCAAAACTCTGCTACACCTCAGTACAGCCCCTGGAACCCTCTGCTACCCAGACTGGTTCTGCGATATGCTTTGTTCACTATCCATCTGATAACAGTAGTTTTGTTTTTCTCTTGTTGGGATTTCTCAGCTAGTGCTGCTGTCTGTGTGGTGATCTGTCTACTGTATCAACTAGAAATTACTGTCTTACTACTGCTCAGTCTTCTGGCACTGCATTCCATGCTTGGTTGCTCACCATGTTTTCCAAGCAAAGGATACTATATACATAAGAGATGTATGGAACAAGGTAACTTTCCCTTCAGGACTAGAAGGGAGCAACCTCTGTTCTGCTGTGTGGTCCTTTTAGAGTCCTGAGTTCTGGAGCAGAAAAAGACCCAGCAAAGAGCAAATGCAGATGTTGGGAAGTGAGGAGTAGTACTAGGAATCAGTCAGGGCCTGGAAAATGGAACAAAGACTTTTGTTTTGTTCATGGCCTAGGACTGGGGCACTAAAACCAGTTAGACCCAAGAATCAGGAGGAATTTCACTGGCAAAAGATCTAGCTAACTGCTCTGAAGGACAGCAGTGTTCCTGGATTGGGAATGCCAGAATACTTGAGAAAACCAATGAGCCATAGGCAAGAACAACTAATTGGATAGCTCTCTAAGATGCAGGCCACAAGGGTTTCTGGCAGGAACCAGATGACTGCAAAAAGGTAAAGAAGGTACAGATTCAAGAGGTCAAATGGAAGTGCTTCTCACAGGAAGAATGAATGGGTGTTATCAAAGCTGATCTTGAAAGGACAAAGTGGAAATGAAAAAGTCATTCTGCTAAAATGGAATTAGAGAAGACCAAGAACAGCTTAGAGCAGGGGGTCTCCCAGATGGAAGATGTGCTGGAAAAGAGCCAGTGTGTTCTCAGGCAGCACTGACCTGAAATCCTGGAGGAACTATGATGCAATGTGGTACAAGACAGTGACTGGTACTAGTGTTGTGTTACAAACCTTCCACTTGGTAAATCACAGCCTGTTGCACTTGCATAACAAAAATAAGCACAAGGCCTTGGCATTTGTCAGTTCCTTGGCCTTGCAAATTCATTTAACTTTTGCCAGGATCTGTCAAGAAGCTGATTTAAAGCTGCATGAGCAGGGTTTGGTTTAGATATAATTTCAAGAGGATCAGGGCACAAGCTTCTTCCTACTCGCATGCTCTTGCTTCTCTGGACTGCTCCAGATCAGCATATTACTATGGCACATTGCCTCATACTGGGGAGGACTGCCTCTGTCCTAAGGATAGCTCTGCCCTACACTGAATCAAGTCAGTCCTTATGAAGACACCTTCTTCTTTTGACCATGGCCATGTGATGAAATGCTTCATGTGAAACATGCACATTGCATATATTTAACAAGATGCTCTGCATAGGGGAGGATGTATCCTATCGCATGCAGGGGCTGGGTTTGGTGTGGGGCCAACAGCAGCTTCCAGCTCTACACCACAGGTTCATACCTAGAGCAGGCTGAGGTTTCAGTCCAACTCCTACTGGAAGTTACAAATTATGATCATAAATGGGCATTGTTTGCTCGTCTGCACTGAAATGCACAAGTATGAATGGGCCATGGAGAATTACTTAATTTCCCCACTCTGAAGCCAGTTTCCTTCAGAGCTGGGTTGATGCACATTAGATGAGTGTACAGACTTGTGGTTCACGCTGTACCTGATCTATGACCAGACAGAGTTGTCTCCGGGAGTGTTAATCTGGCATTTTTTGTGAATGCTAATTTCATACATGCTTGCAAGAAAAAAAAATGGATGACTTTGTAAGTCCTAGATCACACAGAAAAGGAATACAGGAAGGCTGGCCTTACAGTTAAGACACTGGACTGCCAAGAGGAGGGATCTGGGTCCATCTCCTGGATCTGCCTCAAAGCTCTGAATAACCTTCAGAAAAATCACTTAATCTCTGCTTGAGTCTGCAACTGGATTTCCTTTGTCTGTCTGCTGAGATTAAGTTCTTTGGAGTAGTTACAACTGTCTCTAGATAGTAGGTACAAGTGTAGTTCCAAGCACCTTGGGGCTCCTAAGTACTGACTGTGCTACAAACAAGATGGATGCAGACTCCATTCCTACCAGGCTCAAGTGCATGGATGGAGTTCAGCCCACCTGAGAAAGCTCCTCGAGGGGAGATCTAGTAAGAGCTACTTCTCCCATCTTTCACATCAGAGTCCTGATTAAAATCCCTCCTTCAGTCTATAACAAATTGAAAATGCCGAGTGGATGAGCCAGGTGTGCACACAGCACCTTCTAGCTGCTGAAATTATCATTTTTACCAGGAGACAGGACTTATAAATCTTGCTAGCAGCTCCATTACCTTAACTTTCAAAGCTGCAGTTATGAATCAGCCTAGCAAAACTGCTGGGCTATCACTATCGCTATCTGAGGACAAGGAGAAGCCATGGGTTAATTGACTGGCTTTTTGCTGTTTGAAAATGTTGTTCAGTCTCTTAAGCTAGAAGGCACAAAGGCAGCAGCTGCTTGCTGTAAAAGACCAACAGTTTCCTATCATACAAGCCCCACATATTGGGGTGTAATATGAGGAACAGAACTAAAGAAAATGGACTAGGTCCAGGTGGGACCTTAGTTTGGGGTAGAACAAAGGGTTAAGGAATACAGGCTGAATGCTGGCAGGAAGGTTTGAGGGTTAAGGAATATGACAGCTTCAACATGCAACAATGGCTAATCTTCATATTCAGCACTAATCTATTCCTCTCTTCCCTGCTGTCTCACTTAGGGCTAAGAGACAGAGAATGGGTCAGTTCTTTTAGAAAGAATGGATAGGTCACAGGTTTGCTTATGACAAAGTGACTGGCTGCATATACCCCAAATAGGTCACTGGTTCAAATCCAACCTTGTCCAGAAATGAATTACATCATTCCTGCCTGCTGTGAAGTAAGTAGATGGATGGCTTTTGTTCAAACTCCTACTAGTGCAGTATTTGCATACGGAAGAAAAATGCCACCCAAAGTAACACTAGTTGAGTATTCCAACAGTGAGAGGCCCAGAGCTGAATGGCTTACAGTGACTGAGCATCTCTTCACCCATGTGAGCCATCATCTCCAGTCAGAGCTGAGGCACATTGATAAAGAAGAAGTTTGTACCACACTACAAATAATGAGTCTTGGGAAAGCAGATTTTGATCTTCAGGGCTGCGGAATTAAATTCACCTAAAAAAAAGAAATCCGTCTTTCCCACCCTTCTGTTGCAGTCACATGGCTGCCCTCTCTTTTGATCTCATTATTTTCAAGTGGTCTGGAGGGGATAGTCACTGTTAATAGGTAATGATAGCAGACTCACTGCAAGCATGAGGAGGGAAAGATTACAGGAGGAAGATGAGGTGTTTTATTGTAATGCATGATGCCACTGCAGTAGAAGCAGCAGCAAGTAACCTCTCCAAGCCAAGGTCTAGCTAATGCCTCTAGACCTCTGTCCATTGCTGGTTCATCATAGAGTCAAGTATGGAGAGCGGCAGAAAATATACTAATGTGCTTATTTCTTTCATCATGGCAAGAATCCAAAGAGATAGTAACTCAGCTCAACAGCTGGTAAAGAACTGTGCAGGCAGGCACTCCTGAATCACTGCCTCCTACTTTTGCCCCATCCAGAAAACTGAAATGAAGAACCCCCCACTTTGAACCAGGGCATCTCCTAATTATGAAAGAGATGCTCAAGGAAAGAACAGATTTACCCTTTAGAAGCCAAGTTCATATGCAACATACCTGAATAGTTTTTGGCTAATCTGATCAATGGTGATGGGAGTAGCAGTGTCTAATGGACAGAGTACATGCAATACCTGCATTCCAATCCTGACTTGAACAGTGGCTATAGCAACAATGCAATCAGATGTGCGACTGCAGCATATGTCAGCATGCCCATGTCAGCAGTGATAACATGGCAACACAAGCAGACCCACCAGGGACACCTGCAGCACTGTTAACACAGGCAGCTAGCTGCTGCTAAAGTCTAGGCTGCCATATCTGCTTCCATTGGTGTTAGAGTCATGTAAATTGAAGTCAGTTTGGTTTTGTCTCCATGTATGGAAATAACACCTCTGACTGCAGTGAACTGCTGTGTAGAAACTGATGGGCTAAATGCACAATAGAACCATCCCAACTTAACCCACCCCATCACAGATAGTTGCCAACATAAAGCCTAAACTTTCTCCAGGACTAATTTCTCTATAGCATTTTGAGCACATAAATGCACTGTATAAGGGCCAGGTATTATCAGGTGCTTCAAGCAAAAACACAGGCTCAAAAGACTAGGGGAAAGTTTTCCAAAGTGCCAAGGGGAATTAGGGTCACAAGTCTCACTGATATTGAGTGGGAGTTGTGGTTGTAAATCTGTGGTGTTTTTCCTGTATGATGAGCAGAGAGTAACAAGGAGGCTGTTATGCAAATGGATTTGGGTGCTAGAGACCAATCCATACCATGCAAGGACTACATAGGAAGGGACAATGCAGAAGAGGATAAACTTGTGTCAGTCACAGAATCATATAATAGAAGCCAAACCACATGGGGACTGGGAGATGAGACACTGAACCCACAGATACTGCAGAAGGGCAACACGTTCATTGCCATGAAAAGCAGGTACTAGTTCCTGGCCTGGGATAAACAATTTGAAACCAATAATATTGGTGACAAACTTTGTCTCTGCAAATTACCCATGACCCAGTTATGATTTGGCAAACATACTGTCCAAATCATTCCCTTAAATCTTCCTTTACCAGAATTTTGTTTGCAAGGAGTTAAGTATTAGAATAGTACTTGAGTTTTGAAGTTAAGTCCCCTTGTGAGTGGACAGCTAAGATGCATAACATTTCTCTCTTCCACTGACTGGATTCAGAATGATTATGCTGCACTCATGTTCACGTGTCCTAAAATTGCTTTCTGCATGTGGTTTGCAGAATTCATTTACAGAGTTCTCTGTATTCACCAACATTGCTGCTAGCCATTTGGCTTGCCAGAAGATCACAGGTGTGTTAACACAGCCAAGTTAGCGGTATTATAGTTAGAGAGTCCGTATGAGATTGCCCCATCCTGCTGTGCCTGGTACACACAACAGAAAACAAAGTCCTTGCTCTAAAGAGATTACAGTCTAGAGAGAGAAGACAGACAAGGGTGGGAAAAGCCAGATATCCTCCTGCCCTAAAAGACAGGCAGCACAGGCACAAAGATATGAAGTGACTTGTCAAAGCTTGTACACAATCAAAGCTGTAGCTGGACCAGCATCTGAACCCATATCTCCATGATCTCAGCCTTTAACATCAGTTCTTCCTTCTCACACGAGTCTTCTGCAGTATTCACCCAGCTCCCCCAATCATGGCATGCCCTGCCCTGCATTTACTCCCTCATGGTTTTCCTCAGTGACTGGATTGGATAGGCCTGGAGGGAGCCCTGCTGTATATGAGCTAGTAATAGCCCAAGCTACTTCGGTAATACTCCAGGTGCAAAAGGTTATGTTGTTATACTGGGATGGGAGCTCTCTGAAAATGAGAACAAAAAAAAATGTGAGGTTTATATTTTATTGCTACATCTGCCCCAAAATGAAACGGGCAAATTCAACCTGCTCCTGGTCTCCTTTGGTGATGGAGGTTGAGGGAGAGTAGGATCCAGGCGGAGAAATATCAGCTCTTCCCGGATTGAATGGGATTCTTAGTTCATTAGCAAGAACAATAATTAAAAAAAAAAAAAAAAAAAAACCAGCTTACTTAAAAAAATTCTTAACCCAGTTGGGAAGAAGCATTACCTAGCAGCTAGAGCTCAGCCCAGATTTATTCCCAAGATCACTTGGCCCATCTCTACCTCGGTTTCCTGATTTACAAATATGGGCAGATCTAGGATTTTGAAGGATGCAGATAGTGTGGCACTTCACCATCAGGGATCCTGTTTTTTTCTGGGGGAAAAAAAAATCTCCAATTTTCGGGTTAAAAAAGCACCCCAAAATCCACATTTTTCCGTGATCAAAATGAAACACCACTATTTATCTCTCTCTCTCTGTTAGTGGTGTTTCATTTTGATCATGGAAAAATGTGAACTTTGGGTTACTTTTTTAATCTGAAAATTGGGGATTTTTTTTAATCAGAGAAAACCAGCATCCCTGATCATCACATATAACAAACACAATGTATTTTTTCTCCAGTTAAAAAATAAGCTAAACATTTTACTAGTATGCAAGGGACCTAGGACTGTATTATTCAGTTTCAGATCGAAGCAAAAACAAATAACTTTATTGAAATGTGGAATAATTTGCTATATCACCTATTATGTATAAAAACACAGCAAACTAGGCAAAAAATACTCAAAAGATGTTTCATTAGTCTTGTACTAATTAGCATTTTCAGATTCATAAAACAAAATGTAGCCTTCTTGAGTGTCTTGACAATGAATCCAATGCATCACTGAAAGTTATTTCCACACCTGAGGTAACGTTCACCTAAATTAACACTTCTAGCTGGGGTTAAAGACTGTCTGCAGGGCTGTGAAATAGGAGGTCCAGTACCAGAAGCTACTAGCAGATAGCAGAATGGCAGACAAAAAGATAGCTTAATTAGTGGAACATCAAGATCATTAAAAAGAAGTGAGGGTCATTAGACCCTGTGGAATGAAGAATTTAAACAGAATCAGGTAGATTGCAGTATGCCATGAAATCAAATGATTTCCTCACTGCTGTCTGAATAAAAGCGCTGCTGCCACTGCCAGATAGTTGTTTTTAAACTTTGGGTGGAACCGAAGCCAAAGTGGTTTTGGGCAACTGTCTGTCTGCACAGAACAGCGATTCTCAATGAGAGTGCTGTGGCACTTTGGGATGCCTTAGGATCCTTTCAAGAACTTGCGGGGTATGGGCGAAGGGTGAGGAACGGTGCCACACAATGTTAGCTTTGTTAGGTATGCAAAGAATGAGTCACAACATATATCCAGAGATTTCCAATAGGAATCCACAGTATTAAATCCATCCTGACCTGCTGTGGGCTTTCCGAGTCCTTCACAACAGAAATATTGCTTTGTTGCTTTTTCTATACTCAAAAAACAAGTTAAAACAAAAAACTGACATTTTCTAAGGAATGCCCCCGAGTGAGGTAGCAAACTAGGGCATAGAAGCTCTCCTTACGTTGAAGTGGGAGAAACTTAGTCTTCTGGGAATGAGGAGCCAAGTTCTACAACTTGCTGTCCTTTGAAAGACTTGGGAAGGGCTCCTGCCAGAGACAGTGTACTGGACTAGCAGGACCATTAGCAGGACTCAGTAGAACATCTTTTCCATTGCTGAATTGGAAGGAAGTTCGTAGCAGTGCTCATGTGCTGCTTAGTGACAAATTCCCAGGTGGCCCACACCTTGTTATAGTAATATGATTATGTACAGCATACTCACAAGATCTATAGAGATATAATGACTCCATATATGCCTTAGAGAAGTTGGAAAGATTCTGTATGGAAAGAAATACCAGACAGATAAGATGATGATTGGCAGGACACAAGCAGCAAGTAGTTATTAACAGTACAGCCTCCAAATGGGAGAGGTATTAAGTGCTTCCCACAGGGATTGGCATGGGATCTGGATGCTTTGAACTAATTCATTAGGAATCCAAAAGACAATATAAACTTCAGGTAGATGAAATCTGAAGAGGATATCAAACTAATGGGAAGAGGGAGGAAAGCCAGCACCACAGAAGGGTTCGCAATTACGGAATTATCTTCCAGAGTTTTGGGAGATAAATGGCATGAGATTTAATATAGATAAAATGTGAGGTTATTCTGCTTGGGAGGCATAATCAAAGTGAGGTGTAAGCAGAGCCTTCTCTTCATGCTATGGCAGTGAAAAAGTAAGACCTGGAGGGTTGAACAGGTACTGGGTCTGAGATTGCCTGGCAAAGCCATCTTGCAAAAAAGTCTAATGTCATTGTGGGCCATGCTTGTAAAACAAAGAAGGTGGGAACAGCTGCTTCCCACCCCCTGGGAAGGTCATTCAGGGAGGGCAGTGTACAAAAGCTCAGCCTCTTGCTTATTATAAGAACCAGCAACATCAATCAGAGGTGATCACAGCAGCGGACAGCACACACGAGGGGGAATGCTGGTTTTCTATACCAATTATAACCTGCTTGGATTTTTATTCTACATAGCCAAGTCATACATCTCTGGATGTGTCCTGCTTCTTTTCTCTCATGATAGGTTACTGGGTCCATGAGAAGCCCAGCGCACCTTGTGACCAGACCCCACAACTGAAGATACAGCTTGGATTGCCCTGTACAGAAAGACACCAGCCGCCCTTTGCCTTGGAAAGGTTACCATATTGTGCCCATGAGAGGGCCTGTAATGCCAGTGGAGTACAATGAGAGAGAACAAATACTGGTGTATGCAAGGCAGCAGAGACCACTGCAAGAGCATTCTAGCTGAGGTAAGGTTTAGCATAGCTCATGGCAGTTCAGCCAGCGGGATGCCCCCGCATAGCTTATGTGGTGTCTATGAAGCAGGAAGCTTTGGCAGCAGAAAGCATGCATCCAGGCACTGGCTAGAGGGTGGTTGGGAAAACACTTTCATATCAGGTCGCCCCATGCAAGCTATAATGCTCAGCAAAATAATCCCAGATTTTGGCATCTTTACCTCAAAGATGGTAAAGATGCCAAGTATGGAGTACTTGCTGATGGTCTACAGAAAGTAGGCTGGCCACATGGGGTTGGTTACTCCTCCCTAATCCTTAAAGCTAAAATGTCATTAAAAGAAGCTAAAAATGCCTCAAACATTTCTTTAGGGTTACTATTCCACATAAGTCATTGCTCTAGTTACTATGGGGATGTTATAGGATCGCAGAGGGAAGAAGCAGCATCCGTGGAATCATGACAAGGTTGGGAGGTAGCTTGCGTGTCATGGTCCTTCTAAATATGGGCTTGTTTGTGTTACACTTGCGTTGGCTGAGAGAAACCAGCCAAAGCTGGGAGTCCCTTAACCATAGACATGTAAGGGGCAGTCCCTGTTCAGCCTATATAGATAAGGGTGGAAAGGAGGAAATAGAGGCACAGGGAAGGGACCTCCCTGTGGCCATACAGATCATCAGGACTGAGAAGACCATCCAGGTTTCCTGACTCCTAGATCAATTTCCAGAGCTAGTGGAGCAATCTGGAAAAACCTGAACTCCTTGCTTTCCTTTGGCCTCTAGGAGCAGCATTAAAGGCTGGAAGCATCAGGCACAGAACAAATAGGCCGCTGAAGTATACTCCTACTGAAAGTTGTCAGGAGTGGGGACAAGTCCTTCCAGCAGCAGGGCAGTAGTGCAGAGGGGGACAGAGTATTCCTCTGGTGGGGGCCACCTCCAGTTCCTGCATCAAAGGCAGGATAAGCCCTAAAAATACAGTTTGATGGTATGTACCTTTTCACAATGGAACAATTACCATAAAAAATGTATTATGCAAATACCTTGGTTACCACAATGATGTTTCCTGCGTGTTGAATAGCAAAGATAAGAGGAATTTGAAAAAAAAAAAAAAAAATTTAGCCAAGAGCTGTATTATATTTCTTCAAAGCATCAAGAGACAGATAATGGGCCAGTAGGGGATGCTCTTGCATTGAGGGGGTGCCTTACTGTGCCTGACCACCTTCCAGGCTCCAGAATCACAGGGAGACCAGCACAGTGGAGAATGCCATTCAACTGTATTCAAGGGGAGTGGATTACCGAAGAAGTCTTTTCCAGCCCTGTTATCTTCCAGTCTGGATACCCCCGCAGCAGTGGTGCTATCACCACACTATGTTGCATTTCACAGGCTTACTGTCATCTCATTGATGTTGGAAGAGTAGCTCGCTGGTTACCAAAATTACAATAATACCCCAAACCACATCTTCTGACTTCCTGTACATGCCTTCTAAAGCTTCCTCAGTACAATTCACCACTCATTAATGATATGACGAGCTATAAAACGTGTGTCAAGGTATAAAGGTAAAAGATGGATCCTGCCAACACCCTTCAGGGATGCTTACAACCTTGAACTGGACAGAACAAGCCAGAGTTTGGGGTTTGACCAATGCCCGAAACCCAATTTGACTTTATATACCAGGATGCTGTACTAAACAGATCCTCCTCAAATAGTATGCTGATGATTAACAGGCTGTAGGGGCCCATGTTAAGCAGAGCAGAGACAGTGAGCATTCCTGTACAGCAGACAGCACACTAGAGCTGCCAGGGAATGCAGCCATGATGGGAACGGGCCTGTGCTTGGCTTGAGTCAGTGACTTCGGTGAGTCATTCTGGCCTAGCATTGTCACCAGGCCCTCCCTGACATAAGGGCAACTTAGGCTGAGAGATGTCTTCCAGAGACATTTAATTCAATGTCAACTGTGCAGAGTCCATAGCACTGGAAAGACCCTGGGTGTAAGCTGCACTTTCTTCATTAAGTAGTGCAGGCAGGCTGTGGAAAGTCAGACTCATGTGTGATTTTAAGCCCCAAGCTCCAGGCATATTAGTCACTGCCCTGATCACACTTCCCCACTGCCTTGTTGCAATTACTTCCCCACACAACCAATGTCGCCGTCATGTCATTTAGCTGCTCTCTGAGGGAAGACAGAATAACTCATGAAGCATTAAATGTCACTGGAGTTCAGCTGCTCTTTGCTATTTACTATCCCACTCAAGTGAAGAAACAGTAGATAGGTTGATACATTCTTCCTAGCACAGCATGTAATTGCTAGGCCAGATCAGAACAACAGCTCTGCTGGTCTGATACCTTGTAACATCTCACAGCAGTCAGCTGCAGAAGGGAGAGAGGCAGGTGTAAAGGGTGCAAGGTGTAAATTGGACTCTTCTACACAGCATCTCTAGTTCCCTCCATCCAAAGATCGCAAAGTACTTTACCAACACTCCTAAATTCAGCTTCATGAACAGCGCTCTACTGGTCTACAGGCTGATACTGGTGAATACAACCCCCATTTTTTTCAGTGAAGACACTGAACCCTCAAAGAGCTCACATGCCTTGCTCACAGCTCCATGCAGAGCCAGGCAGGGAACCCAGCTACTTTGTCTGATCTCAAATCACCATTGGGACATGATTAAACCACCCGATTGTCCTTCCTATCACACATCAAGTAGGAAATCCTTCCCTCTTCCTCTTGTCGCACACACCTGTCAGCCTCTTCACAGCACAGTCTATTTGCAAATACCTTAGTGCAGCCATTAAGAATTTAGGCTTGTGCCACCAGACCCATATGTGTATACATGCCTGCCCTGCGCTCATTCCTATTCACTGTCTGGTGGAATGGCAGCTACTTTAAACAAAAATCCAATACAATCAAATCAAATGGAGATCATCATTCACAAAGAAATTGAAAATTTAGTGGAGTCTTTTCCAAATGATAGCCTTGCTGTAGAAAATGAAAGCGGAAAGTGCCTTGCTCAAGAGCAAATAGCTACATTTTTGCTCAACCCATGGCAGCACTGCCTTCACAGAACCTCAAAAATTAAAGACAAGCTTAAAATGACACAATGACTTCGCTGCTACCAAATTATCCCACTGCCCAGTGCCTGCTCCCCTCCATAAAGAGACTACTTTCCCTTGATACAGATATCGCTTATGGGTTTGTGTAGCCCTGACCACATAGACAAGAAGACTTTAAGGTGATGCTGCTATCCAAGAGCTTAAGGGCAAGAAGAGGCTCACAAAATGTAAACAGAAATGTATCCATGTACGTGTATGTACTTGCGAGTGCACACAGGTAGATAAGAATTAGGACTGTGCAAAGCTTTAGTAGCCGATTCAATTCGGAGGAGATTAAGCCCGACCCAGTGGCTGAATCTCCGAATCCAAATCGAATCAGGAGACCCATTAAAAGGTCCAAATCAAATCAGAAGCCTCCGAACTGATTCGGAGAGATTTAGAGATTCAGAAGGCTTGCAGCAAGGCCTCATAACTGCACGAGGGGATACCATCCCTACTGTTTTCATCCTGCTCTGCCTTAGCACACACAAGTGATACAAGTTTGGCTTCCAACAGTTTGAGGTGCACTTTCACAGAAAACCCTACACCTATCTCCTTGAAACTTGGCAGGCTTCATACCCTCAGAAGGGGCTACCATCCCTGCTGTTTTCATTTGAATCTGCAAAAAAAAATGACAAAGTTATAGGTATTTTAGGGATTCCCTGTTATAGTCTATGGCTGAAAGTCCGAATCTGCGCCAAATCTCTGAATCCAAATCGGTCGAATCGAATTGGGACAGTGATTCGAATCACCGTCCCTCCGAACTGGCTGAATCTGAACCCAAAGCGAATACCTGTTGCTTTGCACAGGCCTAATATGCATGTATAAACATATAGATGCATGCACGTATACCAACACCGCCCATTGAAATGTCATTGTCTTCCTGTCTCTCATGAGAAAGTCTGTGCTTTCTTTCAGTTCATCCCAAACCCCAGGGAAAGCAGCTAGTCAGAATCATTAACAGTAGCCCTTTCTCCTCCAAGTCACTACTCAAAATTCACCACTTCCATAATGCACACAGAAAACTATTGTACCATAATTGTGGGGCACAGCTGGTAAGTTGCAGCTATTATCTAAAAATTGCACACAACCTATTGTTTTTATTACCACTCACCCTGCTTTGCTTGCTTGTTTCATCTACTTGTATCTTTTTTAAGACTCAGGGCCAGATCCACAAAAGGACTGGAGCACAGTGCTGATCAGCATTGTCACTTGTACTTTTCAGGAGCCCACCTCCAGGAGTGTAATCCCCAGAACGGACTTAGGCATTAGAGTTCCTTATGCAATAAACAGGGAGAGTAGGATACCTAAGAACCCACAACTCCTACCTCCCAGGAGAGTCCTCAAACCACCAAGTCTGGGGTGGGGACACCCTTTCCCCCAGGCTGCTGGGCAGAGAAGAATGCAAGATTCAGGGAGGCAGATGGTCTGTAACCAAGGGTGAATCTACCTGGCACTCCAGCTCAGTGATAAGGGTACTGCTCTAGGGTAGGAGGGATTTTGGCTTCTTGTCTATGCTTCAAGGACTGTATATACACTTTGCATTATAGATTTCATAGACATCAGGGCTGGAAGGAACCTTGCAAGATCATCAGGTGCAGGCCCCTGCCCAAGGGGTACATAGTCAGCTGGGGTCATAGATTCATTGATTGTAAGGCCGGAAGGGACCTTGGAAGATCACTGGGTCTAGCCCCCTGCACCAAGCAGGAAAGATAACTGGGGGTCAGGTGACCCCAGCAAGGTGACTGTCTAGTCTCGTCTTGAAGATTTCCAGGATAGGTGATTGCACTCTGGAGGGAGCCCAGGTGTGGACACCCTGACTGTAAAGAAGTTTTTCCTAATGTTGAGCCTGAACCAGTCTTCCAGGAATTTGTGGCCATTACTCCTAGTTTTCCCCTCGGGTGCCCTGAAGAACAGTTGCTCTCTGAGCCCTTGATGTACTCCTTTAGTGTAGAGGTAAGCTACTATCAGGTCCCCTCTCAGCCTTCTTTTTTTTCAAGCTGAAGAGTCCCAGATCCCTCAGCCTTTCCTCATATGGCTTGCCATGTAAGACTCTGATCATACAGGTGGCTCTTCTTTGGACCCTCTCAAGCTTGTCCATGTCCTTGTTAAAGTGTGGTGCCCAGAACTGCACGCAGTACTCCAGCTGCCTTCACCCCAGTGCTGAGCAGAGCAGAAGAATCACCTCCTTGGTTTTGCTGGAGATGCATCAATTGATTCATGCCAGAGTATTATTTGCCCTACTGGCTACAGCATTGCACTGCTGACTCATATTCATATTTGGGTCTATTACCCCCAGGTCCCTTTCAGTTGTGGTGCTAGTCAGTTTGGTGTCACCAAGCCTGTAGGTGTGTTGGGGCTGCTTGTCCTGAGGTGGAGCACTTTACATTTCTCGACATTGAGCTTCATCAGGTTCCGATCCACCCAACTTGCTAGCCTATCTAGGTCCGCCTGTATCTGTAGCCTATCTTTAAGTGTGCCCACACTTCCCCATAACTTGGTGTCATCTGCAAAGTTGGCCAGTGAGCTCTTCATTCGCACATCCAAATCGTTAATAAAGATGTTGAAATGTACTGGACCAAGGACCGACCCCTGGGGGACACTGCTGCCCACTTATCTCCAGGATGACACAGATCTGTTCACTATGACTCTCTGGGTCCCATCCTGCAGCCAGTTGCTCATCCACCTGACTGTCTCTGAGTTAAGCCAACAATCCTCCAATTTTCTCACGAGATACATTGTGAGATACTAGATCTAAGGGCTTTTGGAAATCTAGGTATACAATGTCAGCCTGCTCTCTCGTATCCAGGTGATGAGTTACCTGGTCATAGAAGGAGATGAGGTTGGTAAGGCAAGACATGTCTGCAATGAAGCCATGCTGGCTGTCATTCAGAATCTTACCTTCTGCAAGCTTATCACAGATAGACTCCTTGATGAACTTGCCTAGGATCTTCCCTAGGATGGAAGGTAGGCTGATTGGCCTATAGTTACCAGAGTCCTCCCTTTTGCCCTTCTTGTGGTTCGGCACAACATTGGCCCTCTTCCAGTCTTCAGGGACTTCTCCAGAGCACCACAAGTTGTGGAAGTGTTTCACCAGGGGTTCCACAATGACTTTGGCCAGCTCCTTCAGCACTCTTGGATGAAGATCATCTGGTCCTGCTGACTTGTACGTGTCTAATTTTTTTAACTGGTCATACAGCAATTCTACAGCAATAGTAGGAAGGCGATTATTCCTATTGTGCTCATCCTGCACTCTACCTGGCATTGTTTTCCCCTTGGTCCTGTGAAAGACCAAGGCAAAGTAGTCATTCAGGAGTTCAGCTTTCTGCTGTGTGCTGGTAACCAGCTCTCCTGAGTTGTTGAGCAATGGCCCCACACCCATTTGTTTTCCTCCTGTTCCCCATGTACCTAAAGAAGGACTTCTTGTTGTCCTTGATTCCCATTGCTAATCGAAGTTTGGTCACCACTTTAGCCTTTCTAATCTGTTCCCTGCAAATGCAGGCCATCGTGGAATAGTCCTCCTTGGGACCTGTCCCAAGCTTCCATTGTTTATAAGCCTCTTCTTTAAGTGGACCGTGATTTCCCTGCTTAGCCAAAGGGGCTTCCTAGCCCTTCTGGGAATGGACTTCTTTTCTGCTTTAAGGATTATGTCCTTAAGGAACAACCACTCCTCGTGCACACCTTTCACCTTCAGTCCCTGGTCCCACAGCACTTCCCCTACTAGTGACTTAAGCTTGTTGAAATTTGCATTTTTGAAGTCCAAGGCTTCAATCCTCCTATCAGATTAGTCTGCCTTATGTCAGACAGTAAACATGATGGTTTCATGGTGACTGTCACCCAGACTTCCCCCTATATTTAAGTTGGTCACCAAGTTGTCTCCTTTGGTCAGGACCAAGTCTAGCAGAACGTCACCTCTGGTTGGCCCATGCACCTCCTGAGTCAGGAAGAGGTCCTCGACACAAGTCAGAAAGGATTCCAACCAATCCAACTTGGCCAAAAGTTAAATAAAAATCACCCATGATGACCATGTCACATGTACATGTGGCCTCATTCAATTCTCAGGTGAACTCCAGATCCTTGTCACTGGCCATGCTGTATCAGCCAGCTCCTTTAGCACTCTTGGGTATACTCCATCCAGGCCAGCTGATTTGTGCATCTCCAAGCACTCAAGGTGTTCCCTCACAAGATCTATACCAGTGATGGATGTATATTCTCCCTTACCCTGGTAATCCTGCATCTTGTCAGGCAGGGTGATCCCCTTGGGTTGATGGAAGACCAACACAAAGTAATTGTTAAGGAGATTGGCTTTTTCCAGGGTGTTGGTGATCAGCTGTCCCATTTGGTTTAGCAAGGGTCCAATGTTGCTCTTGTTTTTTTCTGACTTCCCATGTATCTGAAGGAGAACTTTTTATTGTCCTTGATGTATGTAGCCAGTTTGAGTTCAGTTTCAGCCTTGGCTTTCCTAGTTTGCTCCCTACAGGTGCAGGCCAGTGCTGAATACTCCTCCTTAGTGGTGTTTCCTGTTTTCCATCATTATAAGCATCTCTTTTTAGGTACAGGAGGTCTATAAGTTCCCTATTGAGCCAAGGGGGTCACCCAGCCCTTTTGCTACCTTTCCCACAGGATGGAATGGATTTCCCTTGCGCTTCAAGGATTGCATCCTTAAGGAGTGATAACTCATTGTGGACTCCACCCTCTGTCAGATCATGGCCTGTTGGCCCTTAGACTTCTTGAGACAAACAGAGCTCATCAATGCATGTGAGGAAGCTTTGTGATTAATCAGATTTGGCCAAGTGCTCTTCCCATGAGATGTCAGGATAGTTGAAGAAGCTCTTGTTCGTGATGTAGGAGTCTACTACAGACATCCTAAATTATACCCCCTTCACCACGTTTCCTCCATATTCTAATCCAGAGGGTCTCAAGTCACCCTCCTTGAGTACCAATTTCTGCTCGTAGGGAAGCGTACTGCTCCCTCACAGAGGGCTACACCCCAACCCTTTCTTCCAACACGATCCCTCCTGTATAAGGCATAGCTATCTATACCTGTGGTCCAGTCATAGGTGGAGTCCCACCAGGTCTCTGTTATCTCTATGAGATTGTAGTCATTTTTGTTTAGCAGAAGGGCCAGTCCCTCCTGTTTGTTCCCCAGGCTCCTGGCATTTGTGTACAGGCAGGTGAGCCTGCCGTTGGAGGCTCTAGGCTTCCCTACAAGAGCCCCATCCCTGGGCTAGGGTGGAAGTGAGTTCCCTTGAACAGCCTGACCTGCCGATTTTGTGGTTGACACTCGGTGGGTTTGCACTGGCGGTTATCCACCATCCTCTGGCAAACTTAGTTTAAAGCCTGGTCAAGCCGGTCAGCCATTTTGGCCAAGAGCTTCTTCCCCATTGGAGTGAGGTGGAGGCTGTCCCTTCCCAACAAACTGCTGCCTCTCTCTCTGAAGTGCAGGGGTTATGGCAGGGCTATCAAACTCATCCAGTGCCCCAGGCTAGATCCAAATCATGGGGCTTCCAGATGGGCTGGATCTGTGGGACCAGTGACAGGTAGGCAAGTCACGGTTCAGGCAGCCACTTGCTGTGGCAGAAGTGGCGTAAGCAGCAGCGGGCTGAGCAACCAGGACAAGTTGGATGGTGTAAGCACAGCCCTTGCTTACCCCCTTGCCACCAAAAGCCATGCTGCCAGGTCCCTGGATTCTGTGGCAGACCCTGTCCACTGCTAGCACGGCCCACTGGTAGCTCAGCATTGCAGATGGAGTGGCACCACAGGACAGGTCTGGCCCACAGGCTGTATATTTGATACCCTAATGTTTCATAGGGCTGTGCAAAGCTTCGGTCCCCGATTCAATTCGACGGAGATTCAGTTCAATTCGGTGGCCGAAACTCCGAATCCAAATTAAATCAGAGGACCCTTTAATCTCACCGAATTTAAATCGGAACCCACTGAATCAATTCGGAGAGATTTGGAAAGATTCAGACATAGAGACAGCTTTAAATGTTTTTTTCTACATACCTCTAGGTAGCAGGGCCTCGTGAGTGCTGCAATGCTGGGGAGCATGGAGTGTCCCACAGAAGCACAGGGGGCTCCCCAGTGCATTCGACAACACACCTGGAAGTGCTTCCACTTCTGGGTCTGCTGGGGAGTGTGCTGGGGGCCCCCTTGCAGCCCCCAGGCTCAGTGACTGGTGCTTCCTGGGTCGGGGGGAGGCACCCAGGGTCCCCCTGCAGCCCATTGCTGAGCCGGGGGGGAGCCGGGGAGGGGAGCCGGGGGGGGAGCTCCCCCCGCAGACCCGGAAGTGGCCTGGAAGTACTTCCGATCCACTTACAGGTTAACTGCCGAGCACATGGAGGGTCCCTCCCGGCACTCCTGTGGGACGCTCCATGCACCCCAGCATCACAGCATTCATAAGCCGCGCCTGCTACCTCAAGGTATGTAGGAAAAAAACTTTTAAAGCTGTGTCTATGTTCCAATCAGCACTGAATCTTCAGATTTGGCTTTGGCCAAATTGAATGAGGGACAGTGATCCAAATCAACTAATCGAATCAACGTTCCCGATTTGAGCCGAATCTAAATCAAATAGGGCCCGCTTCGCATACCCCTAATGTTTCAGAGTCATAGGGGTAACATATATAAACAGTGCATATGGCAGCAAGAACTGGAATTCAAGATTCTTCCCTTCCTGGGAGTCTGAACCCCACAAATTGGGAAGGACTTAGGGGTCAGGTCTTTCACTTCTTACACGAGTGCTATAACCCCTATGATGGCATCTGAAAGGCGAGTGGAGTCCCTCCTCCTCCTGCTGTATTTTTAAAGGAAGTGGTCATGGTTATCGTGCTTTGTGCTGGCCTCATTGTTGTCAGTACTTTAGTCCTGAGCATGGTTCAGGGCCCTCAGGAGACTTCATTATAGAGATACCAAATCTGTGCATTTTATACAACTACAGGCACAATGCTGGGGTGCTCAGCTACAATGATGGCACCCAGGTAAGTTTCCTAGGAAAACATAAGTGCCTACAGCCTCCCTGGTGCTACAGTAGTTAGGTAGGGGGTTGTGGGTCATCCCTTTGGACTTTGTGGTTCTGGTCCCAAGTGCTTTCAAGCAGAGACTGTCCTTTTCTCTGTCCCTGCACAGAGACCCTCTGGCCCATAGACACTCCTCCGATAGAAGTGCTCTGTAACAGCACAACATGTGTTGTGTTACATTTGCTTTCATTTTCCCCAAACACTCCTCACAGCTCAGGGCTCGAGCTAATGCACAAGAACTGGAAAATGGAATTTAAAGATAAAAAAGCATGCCAAAAGATCTATATGCTTTTCTCTGTCCACGCCAAGTGAATTGCACAATGACAACACACAGCAACAACAGGAACAGCTGCGGGAAATGCCTGGAGCTCTTTCAATGCTAATAACCTCAGGTATTAACACCATTTAGGATTTCTTTTAAAAATCCCATGCAATTGTCATCTTCCACAATCCTGTATAGAAGTCTCCTTGCAAGATGCTCTAATATCCTATCTGGCCATTGAGAAGTTTCAAATGGCCTTAAAAAAAAAAAAAAAAAAAAAAAATTAATTTGAAGTGAGTGAATCTGTGGTCTAAAGGAACGTGGGCGCTTTGCTCACAGTATTTGTCTGCCCTCTGTGAGCTGTGCAGGCAGCTGGGTCTGGAGAAGACGAAACAGCACCAGCTGTCAAGGCAGGCTACATACTCCAGACCAGAGAGACCCCTGGCGTAACTCTTCTCCACTCAGGAAGAACCTGCTTATACCAGGACTGCTTCCAGCCCCCAGTCAGGTACTTTTGAGTCTGGTAGCAGTGTGAGAGGATGTGCCATGGCCAGGTAAGCAGAGCAGCTCAGCAAGCTACAGCTTCTCTTGTTTTCAATAGGAATTGGACACACTTATCACTTCTGAAAAGCAAGCATTTGGGCAACAGGATCATTCCCCATTCCAGGGACCAGCCTGGTGTCGGGCCCTACCTCACTTATGGAGGCAGAGGGCTCTCATATTACCAGCTGCTCTTATCAGTTTTTCCCCTGGAATTCCTCCCAGCTGTACAGCCTTAAACACTGTAGAGCACTGCACCTCACCAGGCATCCAAACTGCACAGCTATGTACAGCACTGGACATTCTGGTTGGACTTAGAAGGAAGCTGATTTTGCCACGTAGAACCTAGAAGTTCTGGTTCAGCTCCTACCTTTAGTTTGTGAGGATAGAGCAAGACTCCTACCTTAGCTAATTGGATTCTACCATCTCTCCCAACTCAGCCTCTCTTTACCTCATTTACACATCCCATACAAGTCCTAGGTCACCATAATATACCTCTGGCCTGGGACAACTGGATGAGAGTTTCCCCACCTTGGTACTTGTTAAAACCTGGAAGTATCTATCAATCTGTCTTCTATATCAGGTCACTGTAGGGCTGAATACATCTCCAAAACACTCATTTAACACAATTAAAGTTACCTCCCCTGTTCTGACCAACAGTCCAGCATAGTCATGCCAGAAAGATCCCTGCCTGAATCCAGCTTGTGAGACTTGAGACATACTGCCTATTGAAACAGAACATGGGGAGCTGTCAGTGAAAGGGCTAGGTAGCTGACAGGGAAGCATTTGATAGGCCAGTGGCTGTCCACATAAATGCGGAGCCTTAGCATATTAGTTACAGGCTCCTGGCTCTCCAAGGCCATGACACTGACTGAGGTGGACAGGACACAGCCATCACTTTAGGAGCAAGAACACTAACATCACTTCAGGTGTGTCAGGGCTCAGATCCTATGCCTCGTTTTGCGGAATGGTTATGAGTCAACTGAGACCCACAATGCCTCCTGGGATGTGCTGAAGAAGCATTATCTAGGCATTAAAGCATAAAGCTGTGCGGGCCGGGAGCGGTCCAAGGCCCTCGGGGGCCTGTGCGCGGCGGGCTGTGGCCAGCAGCCCGGATACGCCGGGTCGGGGAATGCAGGCCGGCGGGCTAGAATTAGGCACAGACGCTTAGCGGTTGATTAAAGATTATTTTACTTACACCGAAGATGGTCGTGGTGCAGGCAGGAAAACTTGCTTGAGTTGCAGTTACAAAACAAAACTCGAACCTGCAGGGCACGAGAGTACGTCGCAGGGGGTTTTCGGCGACGGGAAGATGCAAAACACGAGAGTACGTCGCAATGGGTTTTTGGCGACGGGAAGATAAACCTGAAGGACTCAAACCCGGGTAGAGCACTGGATACACTCACACGAAGTTTGCTAGGCTCCGTGGAACTTGCGCGCAGGGAAGGGGTTCGTCGAGGGATCGTTCGGCGACGGGGAGAGGCCAGAGGGTGATCAGACCCCTATAGCCTGTGCTGGGTTCGATAGGCTCTGCAGCGCTTGGAGATCTTCACAAGACGTGAAGTTCTCCTCCTCCAGATGGTTATGGAGTCCTCCCTTGCGGGGTTCTCCTCGGAGTTTTCCAACTTGGGCAGAAACCACTCAAGCCTCTTATACGGCTAGCAAGCCAATCACTAGCCACCTCGTGGGAATAATTTAGAACTGGCCAATAGTGGGACACAAATTTGCGTACGAATGGTGGGAACTCCTTTGCACCGTGCATTTCTCTTTGCAACTAAGAAACGCACCCTGCAAAGAAAGCTCCTTGTGGCGGGAAATAATTTAGCAGTGCTGAAGCACACACAAACAAAATCACACCCTTGGGTTGTGACAAAAGCTAGGTGTCAAAGGTGGGTTGTAGCCCTGCATCTGCCACAGGCATACTTTCTGCGGCCTTGGGCACATTACCTGGCTTTGCTGCAAAATGAGGGTAATGGTGTTCATCTCTCTTTGCCAAGAAATGGAGTGCTTCCTTTGGGAGCACTGACTAGTATTTTGTCATCGTCCCCACCCCGCCACCTCTCCTTCACACTCAGCAGACACTTCTGTCTGGGAGTAAGAAGTGGACAATTCCTCCACAACCTGTGTTCCCTTTGCAACCCCACATTCTCCATGCTGGCTCTAGGTTTCTTTTCACTCTGATGAAGCCCCCCCGCAACAATCTGGAGCTGCCCATGATACCCATGAGGTAAGATTGCTGCAGCCATATTTTTGCAGCCCTAGGCAGCAATCAGTCCTTACACTGGCAGATTCAGTCCTGCTCGAGTTGCATGCAATGATTTCTAAGCACTGTGATGGCCCCAAGTTTTTTGCTGCCTCCAGGCATTCTATGAACTACCCACCACTCACAACCCTCAGTCACTCAGATAACAAATAGAAATTAAATAATTCCACCACCCCTGGCTGTACCACAGCACAGAGATAATGCATATATCTACCTAGAAATAATTCATTTTCCCCTTGAATTCAACAGTGTTAGTAGGAAAGAGGAATGGCCAAGTCAAGGGGGCATATATCAGACTGTACTTGTCAGCCATCTTTCCCAGAAAGAGAGGGTGCTGCTTAGCCTTAAAGTTTCATAGGAGAGTCCAGTCCAGCAGGCTGAACATGGGCCTGACAGCCAGAAATGCTCATGCTCTGATCTGGACACTTTTGCTGGCTCACTGAATGAGCTATCATCATTGCCATGTAGCCCCCCTCTCTGCCTCAGTTTCCATACTGGTAAAACCAGGACCTATGGCACCTACCCACTCCACAGGAAGGATAATTTTCCCGTTTATATTTGGAGAGTTGAAGAGGTGCAACATACTTCTAATAGCCACATGAAGGGCAGTGAGCTGATGCCTAAAACAGTGGTGACTTCAGGCCCCAGTATTATTCATGTCATAGTAGCAACTAGCAGTCCCATTGTGCCAGGTACTATCCATAGATATGGGAAGAGACAGCCATACCTCAAGGAGCTCCATATGCTGTGGTACTCCATTGTCACCTCAGATGTCCAGCTCTGCACTCACATCCTCTCCAGGCTCTTCCATCCTGGACCAAACTCAAATGCACAACTTTGCTGGAATGGCAAACCCAGTAACTCCTCTGCCTGCCAGGGACAGCAGCTCCTGGAGGCTTTTCCCCTAGCCTTTCCCATTACTCAAAAAGGAATGCAGCCTTCCCATTTAAGCTAGCTCCCTTCCAAATAAGCTCTGAGCCCCACGCACAGGGATAATCTCTCTCCCTTGTACACACCTATGTATACATCCACCCCCCCCTCCCCCTTACTTCACAGCTGAATATGATAATTAAACAGTCTTGGCTAGCTTCAGACACTTAAAGAGGCAGACCACCCTGCTACAGGCCATTCTAACTAGAGGACAGGAGGAAGGGAAATAAAGGCATAGAGATATGAAATGATATGCCCAGAGGCAAAGGGCAGGCCAGTGGCAGAGTCATAGCTGGACCCCTGGTGCCCTGCTCCTGAAGCATACTACCCTATGAGTGCTGGCTATTGCCAGTCTGTGCATAAATACATGGATAAGTGGGAAGTACTGTGTCAGAAGAGACCCAGAGCCTAGGTTCCAGTGCAATCTTGAGTCCTGGTATTGGAACAGACATTGCATTGGCGAAGTGTAGGGGGTGCATGTGCACCCCGAGTGTAGCAGTGCACCCCTTACGAAAAGGTGCCTGAGGACAGTTGCTGCTCACCACTCCCCACCACTGACACTACTGGCAGTGTCTTGCAGGCTGCCAGTGGCATCTGCAGGTGGTCACTGGCTCACCATCCCCTGCCCCCTCCCACCGCCAACAGTGCTGCAGCTGCCTGTGGGAGCTCCACTTTACCACTGCCACCGCCAGCTATTTATAGATTTTGATGCTGTTCCACTTCCCAGATAATGAGGTCTGATCCTAGTGCTATGCTGGCTGTGTGCAGCAGCTGAGAGACAGAGGGACAGAATGAGTCAATGTAAATTCATGGGCCAACTTTTCAACCTGAGAGAAATACTCTGTAGGCAGAAGAGGGCAGAGCCTGAAGAACCACGCATGAAGGTGCATTCTTCTGAGTTATCTCCAGGCCTTAATGATGCTCCTCTAAGTCCACCTGGTTTGCAAGCATCATTTACTGAGCTATGGTAATGCTCTGCCTTAGTCTCAAATGGGGGGTCTGCTCTGGTGCTGCCTGGGGAGACCCAGGAGCAGGATGGGGGCCTGATATTGTAAGTCATCTCTGAAGTACCCTGTACATTTACAGCACCCCACTAATGAAGCAAGCTCAGTGTGGCTCCCTAGACAAAATGCATTTTAAACAGGTATGGTATATTTTAACTAGAATGTTAAACAGAGCCACCTTACCATTCTAAGGTGAAGTAACATTCATTTCTGCCATTAGGTACTGTGGAGATCTATAACCATTTCACTTATAATATACCTCAGGATTTCTCAAAGCATCTATGAGAGCATGAAAGATTGCAGGAGGATATTAGTTCTGTCATGTCAGCCTCTCCTCTTACATCCTTTTTTATATCCATTTATTAACTTTATTTAATATTAAATGCATTTACTAGACCATTCTTTTAGACCAAAGAGTTGCTTGGAAAGCAGTTATTGCAATGAGCAAGATGTTTATTTTGGAGGAAGTCTCCATATCAGCCTTCTTCCCAGGTCGCAGCTACTTCGGGAAGAATGGCTGAAGGATTGTTCTTTGCTTCTTGGAGAAAGCAAAGCAAAAGTTAGAGCAGCTTTAAGGCTGCTCTAATTTTCATCAGGGGCTGGGTAGGACCACATCTGAACTAGGCACAAAGAGAAAATAAAGAATGGCTCAAAGTTGTCTTTTTTTCCTCTGCCCCTCTCCTCCCCCCCCCACCCAGTGCAAGCATGGATCACTGAGAATGATGCAGATTTTCTCTAGACATATTGTAGTCACAGTTATAACCTGTTTGTGCCAGGGATAAACACAGAGCTTTGTTTGTGCATCACTGTGAGGAACTAGACTGATGGCTTGTGATTTGGTTCACATTTTGGAAGCAGAAGGGAGTTTGTTGGGCAGTCTACAAATACACTTGTAGATATAGTGAGGAGATGGGATAGAAGGGGAGAATGTTAAAAGGTAGGGAATGAGGTAGAAAACTCACAGGTCTCAGCCCCAGCAAGGAGTGTGGAAATGGACAGAGCTAAAGCCAAAGATGCCAGACACTAGAGCTCACAGCTTTGCTACTTGGAGAGCTGCTTCCTGATGAACTTGACTTCCCAATAATAAATATGACTAGTTCCCTTGCCAGGGAGTAGCAAAGGGGTCAGATGATGGCAAACCAAGATGACACCTGAACTGAACAGCTAATTAGTGCCCTAGCTTGAAACTATGCATGTGGGAGAAAATTGGCCATATGTGAGGATTTAGAGGGAGGTAGGACATAAAATTGTCAAGGCCAAATTCCAAGTGTTCCTTTCAAATGTTCTCAAAGATCTTGTAGAAAAAAAAAGAATGTGGAAAGTTCTACTAATCTCTGAAGATTTATTTGGTCAGATCTGAAATCCCACTTCTTACACTTGAATGATTAAATTAAATCTCCAGTTCTGCTTTGTAGGCAAATTTCAATAAAGCTCTAACAGTGGCACTATTTACTGACATATCTGTGCTACTTAAAGAATAATAAGACATTTCTCCCAATTTATGGCTGACCATAAAACAGTCACAATTTGGGAGTTTTTTTTGTTTTTTTTTTAAAGTACTGTACCAATGACAAAAAGCACATTTTATAGTGAGAATGGCCCTGTAAGTCTGCTTTTCCCTTTGGCAGCATTTCTTGGTATATTTTGCTTGGTAATTTCCAATACATATTATATTTAACTTAAAAGAAGGCTGAGGAATATGTGTTGCTCCACATGACAAACTTAAAGGTCATAAAAAACAAACAAATGAGCTGGTTCTGGCTTAGGGTTGCAGGAAGCTAAGCTGAATCATCCTCATTTTATCCGAGTGATTCTATCAATTGCAAGTGGGATATTCAAGGGTCCTGATCACTGTAGGTGCTCATGAGTAAGTCAGTGAGTGGTGCTGCACAATATACATAACAGGGGAACGTGCCCCTAACCCCATCCATGAAACAGCACTGGTCTGGGACTTGATGTCCACACCATAAAGGGGTTTTCCTCCTTGATAAGTTTAGTTAGTGGCAAATGGCACTAACACCAGTCATACTGGCAGGAGTCAGGTTGACAGACCCTTCCCAGACCTGCCTTTAGTGAAATACTACAGGAAGGGTTTTGAACTAGATTTTGTTCTTGCAGGGTACTAAACTTGCACTCATTTCTGAGAGTTCCTAAGGCACAGACTCTTGAAAGCAGCCTGGAAGAACGGCTGCTGCAGTGGGGAAAAGAAGAGCAGGACAAAACCAATCAATTTGTTCCACACAGCAACGATCAAGGTGAATAAGGCAATATACACTGTGGGCGTGTCCACACGAGCGCGACGTGCCTCTTGCTCTGCTTCAAAGGGGTTTGAGGTGGGGCAACAGACACATGCAGGGACGAAAAAATGTTCCCCATGTAGTAAACTTGCAGCTCGGGGAGAAAGTTAGACCCCTAGATATCCAAAAAAAAAAAAAAAAAAAAAAAAAATGCTGAAAAAAAGCAGCGCAGGGCAGAGTCTCAGACTGTGCCCAAGGCAGCCAGAGGCTGGGTCCTCCATGGATCTGCTCTGGCTGCCAGAGCATCTCTATGGTTG
>NW_005843027.1:166636-185024 GCF_000455745.1 Alligator sinensis
AAGCCCCCACACCATACTTTAAAAACCCCCCCCAAAAAACAGAACCCCAGCACTTACCAACTGCCATGTGTTGGACTGGAGCTCCAGTCTGCACAATGCGGGGCAGGCCTACAGCACCAGCAGCCCCAGTCCAGGCCCTCCTGCCCCTCCACCATCTTGTGCTGCCCCAGGGGGGCTTGGTCAGGAGGCCCTGGAGCTCCCCCCACCCCTGCTTCCAAGGTAAGCAGAGGCTTTTTTTTTTTTTTTTTTTTAAAACCCCACAAAACAGGGAGAGGTTGGGGTTGTGGGAGTGGCTTTGGAGACCTGGGGGTACAAGTTGGGGGGTGAGGCTAGGTGGGGCATGTGGGCCTTGCAGGGGGGGTAATAGCCCCTGTGGGGGCCATTTGGCCCCCACTGTGGGTCCAACCCCCTTTTTGGGGAGGTGTAGCCCTTGTGTGGAGACAGCAAAATATGTATTCATGAAACCTATATTTAGCATTCACTTTATTATGACAAGAGACTTGCTTTAACACTGTAGATATAAATCAATAAAACATTGTCCAACTGATCGCCGTCTCTTTCTCACTCTCTCTCGCTCCATAGCGGTCTTTTGTTTTACTTGTGGAGGAACATGGATTTGGGGGTATTTTAGACCGTGATTGGGGATTTTCTAAAAAATGTATTTTATTTATTTATTTTTTTAATAAAATCCAGGATTTTTCAGTTTTCCAATAGGGAACACCACAATTCCTGCTAGGGAGGCCAGTGGCAGGACCCTGCCTGCTCAGAGCTCGCACCTTGGCCCCATCTGACCAAATAGGGCCAAGAGGACATGCTTTGACAGTTCAAAGCAGGCCACCATACCTGGAACATCTTCTGGGTGATAGCTGCCCAGATGGTCGGGCAGGGGGCACAAGTGGCAGTAGTGCCGCAGTCCACTGGCAGCTAGCCCAGAGGGGAAGATGCCTCTACTAGCTGTGCAGTCCCCATCTGGGTCTGCCAGGTACGCAGTAGGTCACAGCAAGGCAGCAGCCCCCACTGCCAGACTGCTGCAGTGGGTAGAGGGTGCAGGGAACTCTCAGGGCTGCTGCAGCAGTCCAGCTGGCACAAGGGGTAGTGTCCCCAGGTACCAGTTCACTGAGCCCCAGAAACTCCCGAGAGCTAGTAGCCCTGAGCTACTTGCCAGGGCAGCTTTTTATACTGCTGAGGCCAGGACAGGGAAGCTTTTTAATACTGCTGGGAACAGCATAGGTGCTGGCCCTGGGCTCTAGCTCCCAGATCTTCAGCCAGGGGGAAGAGCCAGGCAGGGTTATTTCGCCCCAAGTGGCACACTTTGTTTCACAACAAAGTGTATGTCTGAGCACATGCACTGAAGTAAAAAGCCCTGGCTCAAATTTGCACCGCTTCTATTTGAACTGCTACAAGCACACGTGCTTGCATGTGTGGATGCGCCCTGTGAGTGTTACGTCTCTGAAGCAACTTCACATGCAGAACCCTACCCAAGATAAGAATGACTTGGAGATTAGCATACCTGAATGGCTTCATTTGTATAGAACAGCAATTCTAAAGGGTGAAAAAGGGATACCACCCTATGCCTTTCTCCAGAGAAAAAGAAAGGTATGATGTTTCCAGTCATCAATGCTGAAGAGCCTAGTGACCTCAAGCCAGGAGTTAGGCACAAATGATACAAAAGCATATGCACAGTTTATGATATTCACTTGATTAGAATAAACTATAATGTTAATTTGTAAGCCTCCTTGGGGAACTTCCACTTGCCAGATACACAACTTAGAGGGAACACTATTGCCAGTCAATAAGGTCTGTTAAAAGAGATGCTGATGCATCTTTTATGCTCATAAAAGACAATTAAATAGTAGGTCTAAACCTCCCCCTAACTCTAGGAGGCAAAGCCAGCAGAGAAACATTAAGAGACCGAGAGATCGAAGACCTAATGGAAAACTCCACATGGAATCTGAAAGTGAAGGAAGCTGAACAAAGCAGGATCTGCCAGTGTGAATGTAACAAACCTTCCATTTTCCTCCCTATTGTTTCTCTCCACCACTGCTACAAAGTGTTTTTTATAGAGTTGGATTAGAAATCTGACTGATATGAATATGTAACACCACATGCTTTATTAATAGCATCTGCATTATCAGTTAGCTCCCTGTTATTGGCAGGAGATCTGGGACAATATGTGATTTGAGAACTAAAGAGAAATGCAATCCACAAAGGCAGCAGGCGCATTTATTTCTTTTCATGGCACACTGACCAGGATAACACAAATACGATGGTCACTAATATACTGCAACAGCTCGTTCTACCCATCTGCAAGAGCAGGTTTTGGAATTGTCTCAATACTTGAATAGTCTAAAGCAGACCACAGAAAGGAGATGGGAGACAATGCATCTTAAAGCAGAATATAGAGATTTAATCTCTGTGCTGTAATGCCATTCAGTAGAGCAGAGCCAGGCGACAATATGCAAAGCTTGCCGACATTGGATATAAACTGCCTTTGTGTTTTTGCTTTCTTTATACTCCCCATACCCAAAGCCTAATATAAAGGCAACATTACAAAGGATGCTGGATTGGACATATTTCTGGTATGATGTTAGCTGAAAATTATACTAGCTTTAAAAAAAAAAAATTAGAGATCCTCTTATCAATTATTCTGTTAAGCTCACATGATTAGCATGAACAGGATGCCTATAGCTTTTGGGAATTATTGTCTGCAGTCCAGCCAACATCCTTTGTGCTATGCACAGGGCATGCATGTTGGGACAGGGATGGCCCGTTTCAAGGAGTTTATTTAAGTAGACTAGACAGACATTAGAAAGTGACAGAAGCAGGACTTTTCCCTAGGTCACATGAGACTTAAGTGGTAGAGGCAGTAATAGAATCTACATCTCCCGAGTCTATAGACACTGGGCCACACAAGGTGCATCTACACAAGACATGTAATGCCCAGTAGACTAGTTTTACAGCACATTAGTGTGCATGACAAAAACCACGCTAATACATAGTATTACTGTACTGCACATTAAGTGCCACACAAAAAGTACACAATTACACTAACGTGCAGTGTGGCAGCCTACTGTGCATTTATTTTGTACTTGATTGTGCAAGTACTAAATTTAATGCACAGTAGGCACTGCATGTTAAATGAACATGAAGAGTCTGTGGGCATGTTTACAAGGCCTCGCATTTGAGAGTCAAAGTCCTCTAGATTAGCCATGCCGAGTGCAGGTTTTCATCCCAATGTTGTTAGCTACTTTAGCAGGCTTAAATAACATTGATCACCATGTGCTGCTGACACATTTGTGGTAACAAAAGTGATTAGAAGCTGTTCTTCCATGGCTCCTTTTCCTATGATGATTTAAGGGTTGATATTGGGTCCCTGCTAAGTCATCCCCAGGGCCCATTCATGCTTGTACTACAGGGCTCCTTTTGCCAGCATTCCTGCCAATGCATTTAGCAGGCCAAACAACATTTCATTTTTTTTGCCTAATTTTCCAGCAGTCTCTTAGTTTTCATAGTGTCTGCCCGAGACTAATTTGGATAAGAGGCAGTTGCTCAAACTCAAGTATGAGAGGATGGAGGAGATATTGGTCAAAAAGGGGGATGGAACAAGCATTTTGCTGATCCTTTGAACCTTCTGCCATCTCTTTCTAGAGAGACAGTATATTCCTCCTGCCAGGCTGGCCTCAATCTGAAAGCATTTTTGAAGTTGCAGGTAGTGACATTAATTCATTGCTCTACAAGCCTTCTGTAACTAGTTAAGAGGTTGTGGCCTTTCCTTGATCACTGCAGTGAGGTCTACCTTAATCATATTTTTGTCACTCCTAGTTTGGTCTGTTGCACTGTGTTGTGTCTGGGGTAACACCTGAAGACCATTCAGCAGCTACATGATGATCATCTACTGAAGACCACAGCATCTCACCTTCTTCAATATGCTCTGGTTACTGGAGACAGACAGAATATTCAAGTGCCCGGGGCAGCCAATAGACTGATTCACATTTACTAAACACCCTGTGCTTTGGAACCTGGAGTTATAGGACACAGCCCCTCTTTCTCTGCATCTTTACGTTGGCAAATTGTGGCCAACATGTTTCACTAGCAATTGCTAAATGAAAGCTGGAGATAAGGTATTTTTATTAGCGGCTTTTGAGACCAAGCTTGCTGCCTTCTGAGGGCAAGACTCACCACCTCTGTCTAGCATTTGTAGTAATCCAGAGTTAAGCAAGAGTATGTGACTGGTCAGACTGTCCAGTATAAATGATTAAATCCACAGGACATTAACTATATCATGCCCAGCTTCCACTGAGACAATTAAAAACTAATCAGCAAACAAGACAAGCAGCAGAGGAGAGTAAAACTGCCCTGAGTTGCATGACCAGGTAGGGCAAAGATCACAGGTGATCACTGCTTCTATTTTGGCAAAGTACTGATCTTGCAGCTAAATTAGGGGACTAGTAATCACCTTAATGGCTGGGGTCTCTCTTCTACATTTTAGTCACCTGACCTAGAACATGGAGTCTCACAGCAAGGCTCCCAGCCATTATTAGCACTTGGAGGCCTGTAAACAAAAAAAAAACAAACAAACAAAAAAAAACAAAAAAAACCCCAAAAAACCAACAACAAAACTTATCCCACCTTGCTATTTGTGAGCAATAGCTCCTCATTCAGTGACAGAGCTGCTGCTCTATCTATCATATGTGCAGTTTCAGGGGCAAACATTTCACAAACAAAGACCCAGGGCAAAGATTTTAAGGAAGAGTGTGGCAAAGTGAGACACCAACTAGCCAGAGTGCTAGTTTACCCACTTGCCTTTGGGCATACCACCCACCTGACTCATCTGCCATGCCTTGTTGTTAACCAATTAGGATATTAATTAAAGGTGGGAGGCTGCCCATTTTTGCCCCGATGCCAGGGAATGCCACCTGCAGCTTCATTCCTCCCCTACACCACAGCCCAAGCCTTGTAGATGGCATCCAGGTGACAGTGCTCCTGGCCTACAGCTGGACCAAGCTGAGGCCTTGTTGTCAGGCCTCAGACACATTCATACTGTCCTCCTCTCACTAGGGAGTCTCACACTCTACCCTCTCACAGGGTCTCCTTCATGTATTGACAACTTATACTGCCTTGCTCCATCTTGGAGTCATAGGCTTTAGCTAACTCACATCTTGGGCGGCAGACATACCATCTTTTGGGCCTCTCCCATGATGCTCACTGGGGTAGTGGCCAGCCAATTACCCAACCAGGTCTAAGCTTGCCCTGGCCCCTTCCAGGGGAACTCTATACATATAAACATACTAGGCACCCAACCTTCTGGTTCTTCTCCCCCTACTGGGGTCCCTCCTCTCTGCCCCCTTTCTAGGGCCACCCCTCACCAGGGCATTCTTATCCCACAACACAACTGGTACTCTGGGGACTCACTCCCCCCACCCCAAAGCAGCAGGTCATTGTGCTCCACTATAGGTCTTGCTTTCAACCCACACTCAGCCTCCCAGCAGTGGAGGACTTACCAGAATCAGGACTGACCCCTCCCCCCCCCCCATCTCTTGGAGAGAGCCCCCTTACTCAGCTTCTGGCCCAAGCTACAGCCTCAAGCATCTGAAGACATACCTAAGCCTACTCTCCCTCACTGGGACCATGGGGCTTTCATCCCTAGTGGGCTCAGGTGGCTGTAGCTATGCCTGGCCCCAACTACCTTTCCCCAGGGTCTTGCACCCCACAGGGCTTAGGTGGCCACAGCCATACCTAGCCCCAGCTACCTCCAATGTTACATAACCCACCTGAAAGCAAAGGCTAGGGTTAAGGCACCCCTACCTGCCTTTCACCAGGGTGATAACTGACCTGGCATTTCCTGGGGGCTCCCACACCACTGAAAGCCCCACCAGACCACGCACTCCCAGCAAGATGCAGTTTTAAGTCATGCCCAGGACCAGGAACCTCCAAACCATCCCCTACAGCACCTACCCTTACCTCCAGAATGTTATAGAGCCTTACAGCCAAGCAACATTACTTCCTAGGCTACCAGCAGTGAACTGTCCTGTTTATATGGGTGGCCAGAGGTCTAAAATGGCCACCGCAATCAAGCACCTGCTGGCTGCTTGGCTCTGCTTTTAAAGTGGCAGGCACCAACAGTGGTTTCCCCTGCTGCTACTCTGAAGCAGGCTCCCCTCAGAGCTTGTGACAGCCCTCAAGTGGCAAGCACCCCAATGACATTCAGGGGGCTTCACTTGGTTGCCTTCCCTGCTGGCTTTGTCCCAGCTTACTACAGCCCCTGCCATGTGGCAAGCACTGCAAAGGTGCTCTGCTACAGAGAGCTAAATGCAAATGGAGCACCCACCACTGCCTCTGCATAGTCAGGATGCCATACATACCCAGCTGCCCAGCTCTACCTGGGAGAGTACTGCTTCTACTTCAGAGCCTATCCATCTCCCAGTATGGCTCCTATGCCCCATAGGATGGGATATAGTGCAACACAGAGCTCTGAAGTCCAGCAGAAGAAAATGCAGTGTCTCTTGCTGCACAATACAGCACAATTCAGGGCTGTGCAATGCAATGCAATGCCTGTGATGATTGGGAGGGCAGTTGTCTGCGCCAAAGCCTGTGATTTGGCTCAGGAGAGTGGAGTGCTAGCACCAGGCAGTGTGATTTGAGAGGAAACAGAGCAGAGGATGCAGGACAACATGTGGCATAAGCATTGCTATGCTGTGTGCTGTGAGAGCAAGTTATGCCACCCAGCTGGGTAAAGCAGTCTGAGGCAGGTTGTGCTGCAGTGACAGGTGTTCCTGGGCAGCATGGGGCATAACACAGGCACAACTTGCTGCAGTATAAATACAAGAAGTTTGATATAGCAGAACCCCAGCTTGATTTCTAATTCTCACCATGAATACCCCTGCACCTTAGCTGCGCTCCATTAACACAGAGGACTGTATAGCCTTTGTGACCAAAAAGACTTCAACAACAGCATAGTCTTAACTCAGGCAGGGTGGCACTGCCCCAGGGCAGGGAGACAGCTTGGTCTCCAATAGCTATTTGAGTCCTTGGCCTCTCTACCAACACTGCCATAAGTCCCAGTTGTTACTGCAGTGAAGATTACAAGCCCTTTCCAATGGGAACTGGACTGAAGCCACCTAGCTCATTTAACAGACACCACTGAGCAATCTCTATAGAAATCTGTGCATAGATGGGGCTTGTAGCAGGGATCCCTAAACCCTGCTACTTGAGAGGTAGGAAGCCAGCAAAGAGTTGTAAGCGGGCAGGCAGCTAAGCAGCCTCGGATGCAAAGCCAGGGAAATCTACCAGAAGTTGAAGAACAGCAGGGGAGAGTAGTTTAAACTGCAACACCTAAGGGCAGGCTGAACATTGGGCTAACTGGGAACCCCTGGCCAAGGAGAAGGCCATGTGACCTAAAAGGGGTGGAACTTAGTGTACTAAAAGCCTAGACCCTCAATCAGAGAGCTTATTCTGGTCATGGCTCCTGCTGAGGGTATAGCTCTTACTAGTCTAAGTAGCCACATAAGGGATCCCAGGCAGTACCAGTACCTGGGTGTGGAATCAGAAAAAAAATAAATGCCTTAAACTTTGATTATTTTAGTTATAAGATGACATAACTGCTTTGTGGGGAATTGCTGGCTCTGTATAGTAGAACAGATAAGGGAAAGTGTTTGTTCTTTGTAACTCCTCTGCAACTGCTTCACTCACCACAGCCTTGAAGATAGCAAAAAATATGTACAACTCTGATTTCCAGGTACAAGAAGGAGATTTGTGAACTAGCCTCGGCTTCCCCATAAGCTCCCATCCTGATTATAGCAAAGTAGTAATGAAGTAATGTTATAGCCACTTTTCATGCTAATTTCACTATATGATCACGTGAGTTGTAAGCGACTGTTAAAAAATATATAAGCCTCCTGATTTTGCTCTTGGCGGGGGGGGGACCCCTTCCAAGTGCTTGGGAAATCCATGTCACTTTAGAATCCCCCCTACAGCTGTAGTTTCTTTTGAATAAAAGCTTCTGCTGACCTGACCCAAAAGTATGCTGCGTGTGTTTCCACGACATGGGGAAGCTGCAAGAAACAGTAGCTACAGGGTAGGAATGGCTGGGACTCTGGGAGACCCTGGAGGGGGTTTATGAAGGTATTGTAGCTGACAGAGAGCTGGAAGACTGGATGTGGCTGATAAGGGTGGATAGGAAGCCAGAGGTGCCTGAGAGGCACCCAGCATAGAGTCCTTTCAGGGTCTGGGACCTAGTGGGCTACATGGGGCTGAAGCCCAAACTCTTTAAAGGCAGAAGACAGCAGCCCAACAGTTGGGCTTAGTTGGTGAGACCAGTTAAAGGGTCAGGGACTGTCACAAAACAAGAGCAGTCTTGCCCTAGGTCAGGGGTGCCAAGGGGGTCTGAGACTGATGATGGGCAGCTCTTATCTGGGCCAAGGGTGCTTGTGGGGGGCAGGGGGCATGGTCCTGTGACACATGGGACAGGCCTAAGGGCCCAGAAAATGACTGGCTGAGGCCAAGAAAGATGGGCCAGGGCTGGAGGCCTACAGCCAGAATAAGTGGGCTAAAGCCAAGAGGGCTGGGGCACCTGCAAGAAGGCAAGGAAGGAATCCAGACTGGCTGGAGCCCTGTGGAGTGGACTAGTGTCTAGAGGGGTCAGAGCCTCAGAGAGGTGACTGAGGTTGGCAGGAGCTGGAGCCTGGGCCAAGCAGGGCCCAAGTAGGAGTAGAGCTATAAGCTCCTTGGCCACTGAAGATGGCCTCACCTCTTTATTTACACTAACAAGCTATGGCAGGGGAGAGCCTGTGAGGTTGTAGTGAGAGCAGGGCAGAATTAAGATGGCCACTAAGAAGTGTCACACCCACCCTTTGGGCTCATCCTCTTACAGGGCTCCATAGAGATTAACACAGTAGCACAGTAAATACATTGCCTACAGATGGAGCTGAAATACCACTCACTAGGGAATATCCACCCAGCCTAGGGCCATTTGAAGCCAGCACCCTATGAATACCTCCCCTCTCTATAAGTGCCCCTCAACCAGTATCACCCAAAACCTTGCTAGGTGCCCCTTCTGAGTCATTGCAGATAATCAATTACTTCAGAGACTGCAACATACTTCCTGGCAGCACAGATCTTGGGGGAAGGTGGGAATGAAAAGCACAGCTACCAAAACATCTTGTGCAGAGGCCCTCTAGAGCTTCTGAGCAAACCCCAGATCCTGGTTTTGGTTCCTTCCTGGAGAACCATCAGCATCCAGAATCCTCCACCTGAACACATGTGTACATGGCATTGGTACAGTACCTGCAGGTTGCAAAATGGTGCCCCTTGATTTATATACACTGGATCTGTTTAGATTTTGAGTGTTTTCTGTGTTTGGAGATAGTCACCATTTTGTCCTCAGAGCTGCTGCAGCCTATTGGGAGAGACATGCACCTTCTCTGTGACCTTCCTCTCCCAAAGACTTTACTTTGTTTTTTTCTTGTTTTCCTCTATCTAAAATATGGGGCACTTCAAACCACAGTCCACACACCTCCTTCCATGAAGGAAGGGAAGTGAACAGCCTGCACATTGGGATCAGTTTTACTGGCTCAGGGCTTGGCAAGTGGCACATTGCTCCCTGACTACATTGGCTAAGGGGCACAATGGCCAACCTGCTGGGATTAGAAGGAAAATAAGGAAGACAACTCCAAACTCAAAACACTGAGCCAGGCACATCCTGTTCCCAGCTGCTCTTTTACCATTAGCTCTGCTTTCTGGCACCACAGTACCAGCTAACAGAGAAATTCCTTCACTTGGGTGTCCGCATTAGGGCCGTGCGAAATGGCACTGTTCCGTTTCACCTTGAGTTTCAAGGTTTTGACAGAACAGTGTTTTGTATCGAATTTCATTTCGATTCGAAACAGTTGTTCCATTTTGCTTCATTGAAACAGTGAGGCTGTTTCGACTCTGTTTCAACATTTCGCTAGATTGGCCAGGGACGGGGAGTCAGCTCCCCATCCCTGGTGCTAGATCAGCTGGGCTGACTCCCTGCCCCTAGCCTGATCTAGTGCTGTGGAGGGGAACTGAGCCTGGGCTCAGTTCCCTTCTCCTGTGCTGTTATCAGCTTCCCCCAGTCCAGCAGCAGGAAACGGGGAGAGCCAGGGATGTGCTCTCAGCTGCTACTGGGAGCAGTCCTGGTTCTCCCCCATCTTTCACCACTTCGCTGCTGGCTACTTCGAAACTCAAAATGTTCTGACTAGGCCCGTTTTGTTTTGAGGCTGTTTCAAAGCCCTTCGTTTTGGTTGTTTTCACTGTTCCAAGCTCGAAATGAGTCAAAACTTTCAAATCAAAACAGCTGGTGAAATTTTGCATAGCTCTAGTCAGCATGTCCATCCAAGGTGCTTGTTCACTTGCACTCAGCTGAGCATTTCTGCTTTCCCAGGGAAGCATCTGTTCTGAGGCAGCCTCTCTCCTTCCAAGGACACTGAAGCAGCAGCAGCTGTAGATTTTGTGTGTAGTAAGACACCTGCAGCTCATTACATAGACTATGAAGAAGCACTGACATGGCTAGCTCAGTTACAGTGCCTACCTGAACCCCACTGACTCATTCCTCTTCAGTTCCCCTCACCAGTCCAGATTGCTTCTCCAAAGGCAGAGAAGAGTATGGATGTGACAAGAGAAGCCAAGTGAAGAAGCTGCAGGTGGTGTTAGGCAGTAATGTCTCAGCAGCAAGATAAGGGCAGGAGCCCAGGCTTTGCTGAAATGCTAACATTGGCTTTGGAGAAGCAGGACAAAGCTTAGCATGCAGGTGATAATTAGCCAGCTTTGCCCAACAGGCCAGAGAGACCTGCATGCTCTCTCAGAAAGGAAGTCCTGCCTTTATTGTTCTGATATACTGTTGGCATGAAACAGGCCTCCCTGATCATCAACAGAAGTTCTGGCCACAAACACATTCCATAACTTTAACTGCCAGAGCCCTCGCAAAGGCCTTACCAGCTTATCTGCATGCATACATATCTATCAATACAAAAACAGGCTTCCCAGGCAATCAATAATGGCATTCAAGAGATAAATCTCACTATTGATTAACTGCTGAAGCCAGATTTTGATTAATTGAAGAGAGAGAGATGGAGAGAGAATGCCAAGAAGTGTAGAAGTGTTTTTAACACCACTGGAGATTAATCCTCCTTGATCATGAAGGGCTGGGAAGAGCAGACATGGAAGGATGGGACCTTGTGTCTCCAGAATGGGTTAGAACAGAAGAGTGGAATGAGGGGAGGTGGAGTGTAAAGCTGAACTGGTACAACAAATGTTTTTGCCTGGGGCAACTCAATCAACCATGTCCATTCTAAACCTACCAAAGCATCACAACTGGAGGAACGTTTCCCTCAGGAGTTAGGAACAATGGCAAAGGCAAAGAAAGGAGGTGGGAAAAGGAAAGGAGCCATGCTAGAGCATATAATTTGCACTGGAGGGCAGATGCTCCACTGAGGAAAGTCACCCTGGCTCCAGGCTTACACCAGCTAAAAGGCCATGCATTAAATCCCTGAATAAAACAAAAAAAGCTTCTCATTTCTTAGACTCAAGCCCTAGGACTGCAGTGAGATTTGATGCTCATAACAGCACCTTTCCCCTTCAGATCCCTCTTTCAACTAGGCACTAGCAAAAGATGCTATGTGACTCACAAGCCCTGAATTCCTCTGCCCACAGAACGCTGCCCCATGCCCTGCCTCAGCTCTGGCCTCGGAGAGGCACCTCAGGCATAAGGATGACATTTGAAATCATGCCATCTGCTCTCCTGAGCTAGGGACAGACATTACACATAAACCGGTTTAAGTGGTCAGAAACTGATTTAAACCTGTAACAGAACAGATATTCAGTGTACATAAACAAGTTTCAAAATAGCTTAAACTGGTTTAAGATAAACCTGGTTGAACGTAGTATCAGATTTAACGAATTTGGGTCAAACCAGTTTATGCAATGTCTATCCCAGACCCCTTGCTGGTTTAAGATAAACCAGACTCCCCCAGCATCCCAGCATGCTCTCTGGGTTGGGCAGGGCTCTCTATTCCACAGCAGGGCTGGCTCATTCCCTCTCCTCCCTGGCTGGAGCTCTGGCAGAGACTGCAAGCACAGCAGGGTCTGCCTGGCTTTCTCCTGCCCTACTCCTCCCCCCCCAAAAACCTTGCTGCTCAAGCAGGAATTCCGCTCCCCCCCTCCCATCTCCCACAGCATGGACCCCAACCCCACGGATTCTGGGCATATGGTATGCTAGCTAATGCCAAGAGGTGTCTGTGCATATCTCTCCAACTCCACTGGGTCCAGCAGACAGAACAGGGACTGCTTAGGGCTTTTTGCAGCTAATCAACAGGTCAGCTGGTAAGCTGTTTAAGAAGAGTTCTAACTAACAGAGAGAGGCTGTTGTTTTGCTGACGGGGTGATAAACAGTGTTTAGCTGGCTTGTTTGCCAGTGTTTAGCTGGCTTGCTTGCCTGTCAGTTTGCTGCAGACAGTATAAAGAAGCAGGGAGGGAGACTGAAAAGCTCTGTATCATCAACAGATGCATACACTGCACACCTCTGTGCCTCAGAGTGCTAGCAGGGGGCTGGGGGCTGGCAACACTCCTGCCCCTTGAGCAGTCCACAGGGAAAAGCCTGGGACCCTGCAGGCAGACCTCCCTAATCAAAGCATCCTGCTGGAGCCTGACCACCCCCACCTCAGTTCAGCATTGTACAAGGGAAGGGAGGGCTGTTGTAGCACCCCCCAGCTTCTAGCCTGAGCCACTGCAGGCATGTGCCTGAATTTCCTCAGTCCAGAAAGAACGTTTGTCCGGGTACAAACCAATTCAGCCTAGCCAGGTTAGACTAACCTGCAAAGATTGAATCAATTCAGGCTCAGGCTTTTTCAATGTCTGTTCCTAGCCCTGGTGCTGCTGCTATGGGCACCTGCTGTGTTGTTGGTTTTGTTATGGAGACACTGGGCCACTAAGTACATCTGGTCCCAAAAGTCTTTGGTACATTCATAGCCAAAGAACCATCTGATGGTTTCACCTTTCGATCACACATATTCTAGAAAGATGTATTCAGACTAGAACAGGTGTAGAAAAGAACTGCAAGGATGGTCGGGGGGAACAGGCAGCCAATCACACAAGAGGAGACTGAAAGATGACAGCTGTTCAGCCCAGCAAAGCAAAGGCTGAGTGGGGAGATGATTGCTCTCTATAAATACCTCAGGAGGTAAATACCAGGGAGGGGAAAAATGTGTAAGGTAAAGGACATGTTGGCACAAGAACAAATGAGTGTAAACTGGCCATGAATAAATTCAGGCAGGAGATTAGGTGGCTTCTCGCTACCTCTTAATTGGTCTTAAGAAGGAGCTTGAACCCATGATGTCAAAGCAAGGGTTGTGACTTGATGGCCTTGGAGGTCTCCTCCAGCCCCAGGTTCTTCTGATCACTGTAGCCCTGAACTTCATTCAAAGTGGAGAGTTGGAGGGGTAAGATGCTGGCTGGCATTGCAAATTCCCTTAACAGTTTCACCTCCCAGATGCAAGGACCATTCAGTCCTGGCTTCCAGAACCCCCACTGTACTTGTTAAACAGAACGAGGACTGAAGTAGCCATTAGCTGGAGGATCATGTCTGTCCTGAGGGCAGCAAACAAAGAGGATGGAGTGGTGTACAGCATAAGTCCAATTATTTTATAGAGTTTCAACACAGATTGAGTCCGACCTCCTGTATGTCACAAGCTATTGCATGTCACCCCATTGCCCCCGTGCTGAGCCCAATAACCTGGGTTGGATGAGAGCATTACCATCCTCAGAGACCAAATTGTTGTGTGCCACAGGCAGTGAACAGGAGAAACTGCAGTGCCACTAGTGTCCGAGACCCCTGCCACAGCAAAGGATTGATTAGGTGAGATATACCCAGATGATCCAAGCATCATTGGACTAAAAACAGAGCCATCCCACAACTCTCAGACCTTTGGGGAGGCAGCAAGGTGACAAAGTGAACTAGGCATGCCTGAGTGCTGCACTCAACTCTACTAGTATAATGTGACTCTTCCCTCTGTAGGTGCCTATACAGCTCCCATCTCCAGAGCCCTTCACAACCCTGAGTGTATTTATTTTCACAACCATATGTGAGGAAGGGTTGTGGTATTATCTCCACTGAGGGTGTATTACAAAGAGAAGTAGGGTAATGGTTTTTGAAGACCAAATAGGTATTACAGGACCTGGCCCAGAGAAACTGAAGTCCTGTCTACCTCTATGCTGTGCCCTGGAGTTGACATGAATGAAGTGGGGCAGTGGGGGTGGCACATGCTTCAGGAAATGGGTCTACAGTGCTGCCTTAGTGCAGTCCTGTCATATACCCAGCACCCCTCTTAGGCTCCCTGTCACAGGCACTTTGGGCTCTGTGACAGGGGGGGCCTCCTCCAGGCCGATGTCCACGGCCCGCCCACCTGTCTCTTGGGCAACCGCCCGCCTATCTCGCCCGCCACGCCTTTGATGTTAATTGATTCAATTAAGATGTCAATTAAGCAGGAGGCTACCCATTTAGTGTCCCGATGCCAGGGGGCGCTCTCTGCGGCTCCTACCCCCCCAATACTGCAGCCCAAGCCTCGCAGATGGCATCGTGCTGTTTGCATAATCACCGGCCCCACACTGGGCCCCAGAATCATCCATACAGGACCCCTCTATGATCCCCTCCTATCAGGCAGCCTCTCTGACGTCATCCAGGCTACCTAGCCCCCCCAAAGCTACCTTCCCCTCTCGGGCGTGCTCCCCCCGGGACCTTCGGCTAACTGGCCCTGGCCCACCTCCAGGCCAGTCGGGACCCCAGGCCCCCCGACTCTTGGGCATCCCTCGCGGTGGCCCCCTGGCCCTTTTGACCCACTTGGTCCTGGCCCCAGCTTGGGCCAGTCAAGGGTACTCTCTACTCCGGGCTGGGTCTCTAGCCCCTCACTCTCTATCCTAGGGCCTCACCATGCCACTACTCCCTTCTCCCAGGGGCAACCGCAGCACCACACCCTATATGCAATCACTCTTGGGGTCCACCCTCTGGGCCCCTCCATAAACAGGGTTACCCACCCAGTTGTGGGAGCTAGGGGTTAAGGCGCCCCAACCTGCCTTCCACCAGGGTGGTAACTGGCCTGGCATTTCCTGGGGGCTCCCACACCACTGAGAGCCCCACCAGACCACCCACTCCCGGCAAGGTTCAGTTTCAGGTCATGCCCAGGACCAGGACCCTCCTTACCAACCCCTTGCAGCTCCCCCTTACCTCCAGGTCATTCTCAGCAGCCCATTGGCCAGGCAATGTTGCTGCCTGACCTCCTGCAGCCAAACTGCCTTGTTTATATAGGTAGCCCTTGCCTCAAAATGGCTGCCCTCATCAGGCACCTGGAGACTGCCAACTCCAGGCCCTTAAAGTGGCAGGCACACACAGTGCACTGCCACAGGCTCCATTGCTTCATTTCTGCGATTTGGCAGAGCAGGAGTGAGTGGAGGAGATGGACTTCTCTGTAGTGTTCCCAGGCTCAACACAGAGGTGGTGTAGATATGCCCCAAGGAACTCGCCCAAGGTCACATAGGGAATCTGATGGATCAAGGAGCTGAACCAGAGTCTCCTGAGTCACAAGCACATATCCTTCTCACTGGCTCTAATTAGGGATAGCACCTGTCTCATAGGTGAGTTGTTGAGAGACAAGACTAACCAGTGCTCCCACTGGAAACAGGGAGTTTGCTTATTGGTTTCAATGGAAGAAGTGGCAGAACCAATGTTAGCAAGCTTTGGGTCCTGCTCTTTTTGGTGAGGACTTGGGGTCTGTTTTTCAGCAGCCAAGGGTGAACCCAAACCAAGTTCCTAAATGCCTCCTTTGACCCTGATGTGTTTTTCATTTATACCTGATTCTAGGGTCTCTGATCTTGGCAGAGCCCGGCAGATAGCTGTATAAACATGCACCAGTAAAGGAACACTTTCACATGCCAGTCTTACCCAGGAGGGCTCTAGTAACTGGTTCAGAAGGGCTGCCAGGAACACTGGGTAAGATAAAGCACAAAGAGACATGTATGAACAGTGCCTTCTCTTTAAGGTACATCCTGCTCTGGGATTTCTCACACACTGGATTTGACTCTACTTCCAAGCATTATCCAAAGAAACCAGCAAGGCTCAGGCTTCACAGCTTCCATATCTGCCTCTGCAAGCACACAAAGACTTCTCTCTTGCCTTGGGAAGCCTGAGCCCAGCTCAACCTTTTCCACTGCCAACTTTAAAGGTGGCACCATTGCCTTGCTCTAGATATTCATCTCCAGCAAGAACCTACCACTTGCTGGACTGAGCAGTATGTTCCCATCTTGAAGCACAGCAGACTGGAGCACAGTATGAGAAAGACTCATGCTGTCTGGTTTGAATTTTTTCCTTCTCCAAATGCACAGAAAGTCAGGCTGTGCCCAAGAGCTCCTTGATGGAAACTGCTACTGATGGGAAAAGTGGCCTAATTTATGAAAACGGCTGCATTCCTTACCATTCATTTTTATTGCAAACAGCTCCAAGAACCCATTACTCTGGCCTCATCTTAATACTCCTCCATTCATAATACCACTCTTGGTATTGTTAAGTCTACTCTGGGAGCCTTTATATGATTCTTTTCCACTTTACTACATTCAGAGAACTTAACATTCACAAGTCTATGCCAGAATATATGGCTAAGATACCGGCTGTCTTGATAGGGGGTCTTGTTTGCTTGCTGTTACACAAGTTGACAATTCAGGTCCTGCCTGGTTAGCAGTGGTGGCTTGGACATTTTCTGGTAGATGTGGGATACCAATGCTGTGCTACCCCTATTTTGCCTATTATATCTGCTGAAATGTGATTTTAACTGGCATGGTATTGACGATGGACCAAGCTGGCAGAACCTGATGGACACTGAGGACCCTATTGAAGAACTCATGGTAGCACTGGTGGGATTGCAGATTTCAAAATTCCCTTGCACTGATACACCTATAGAGTGTGAGCTTCCACTTCTAAAGTCTGAAATGAGCTGTACTGGGCTTTCCTTAGAGCCCATTTTCCTCCTCCCATGGCACTTATGTGTGATGCCCCTTGCAGTATCCAAGCTTAAAAAGTGCCCTAGTTGAATGAGGATTTGGCTAGTCACAGAAATGTGTAAGATTCCTCTTTACAGAGCTTTCTGATTTTCAGATCAGGCTATGGAGCTCATTTGCTCTCACTAGCTTTTGCTCATGGAGGGATGGCTCAAGACTCCACATGTTCACCCTATCTGGTGTTCCACAGCTAAGCATACTAGATCAAAGGCATTTTTCTGTACTGAAATAGTTGGTACTAGCAGTCCGGAGAGCATCATTCTGGGGCATTTCCTTAGTCTTTTTAGATCCAGGTTGTGCTCCCTATTTAAACTGACATGGCATTAAAAACAAGCCAAGCTGGTAGGGCCTGATGAACCCTGGTAGTAATGGTGAGATTACAGATTTCAAGGCGGTTCAAGGAAAGGCAGGCAACATATCAGCCAACCAAGCAAACTCTGGGCATAGTCACAGTATCTAATCCCCACTGATGTCAGTGTAGCTGTGCTGATTTGTTTCAGTGGAGGACAGAAAAACTGATCCTTGGCATTTCAAGAAGAGCTTTAATTCAATCGAGTTTTCCCTACTCTCTCTCCCCTTCCCTCTCCCTCCCAGTATCAGCTCTTTTATAAATACTGTGACCTTCCAGCTGAGGAGCCCCAGTGATAGTTTCTCAACACCCTGGGGGACTGGGTATCCTTCCCATTTCAGCTGTGACGCAGGACTCTGCTTCCTTACATCAAAAGCTTTTCAAAGGAGAGTAGATATCATTGTGTGTGTGGCAAGTAACGGAAGGGGAGCCACAGAGGGTATAAAGAGAGCACTGAGAACTTGCAACTAGTCAGTTAAAAAATCTGAATGCCAAGTACTTCCAGATTTTTCTTCTACCTGTGGCCCACCCATGGTTTGGGGGTGAATAACTCACATTTTTGTTTCATTTACTACAATGTGGCTTTTACCTCCATTGCTGCTGTCATTAAACACAGGGAAAACTGACCAGATGGACTGCTGTAAAAATAGAGAGATGTGGGGGGAAACAACAGAGACAAACAGATTCCCCTCCATTTTATTTCAGCAACAGGCACTAATGTCAAATACAATATCTCTAGACAGCTGCATGATTGAGGCTGATGGGGTTCTCTTAAGGAACCACACCAAGGTCACTCTGCAGGCTGGTAGTGTTGTTCCCCATTCTGTTCTGTAACCTCAAGCTCACCCCTGTGGTCTCCTGAGCTCTAAAGCTTGTTTCACCCATCTTCACAAGTTGGATTTGGAGGAAAAGGGAGAGTGAAGGGGGAAACTGCCAAACAGACAAGATGAAACAGGCAAGAGGAGAGACTCCTCTCTGCTG
>NW_005843027.1:185055-195640 GCF_000455745.1 Alligator sinensis
AGGAGACAGGAGGCACCTGATGCCTCCTCTTGGCATCTGTGACCAGCCTGGTACCTCAACTCTGACCATCTAGCACAGGGGTGGGCAAAATACAGCCTGTGGGCCAGATCTGGGACACCAAGTGATTCTGTCTGGCCTGCAGCAGGTTACTCGTCCCTGTCTAGCCCAGGGGCAGGGGGCAGCCTGGGCCATAGCATGTGTAGCCAGTTCCGCTGCCACCAGGCACAGAGATGCCACCTGGTATGGAGCACAGCCGGTACTATTCCAGCACGCATCTCTCAGACATGCTGGGAACTGTAGCTTGTGGGGCTGGGCAGTGCCGAGGTGGGGCAGGGGTGGCACAGCGGCCAGACTCAGTTTCCTAGCAGCCCCTGTGGTGTCAGTTCACTCTATCCACATGCTTCCAGCTGCTGCCGCCAGTGTCTCTGCCACTGCTGCTAGACCTGACCCTGCTGCCTGAGCACCCTGGCTTGTCCACCCCACACCCACCACTGGGGGTGCTGGATGGGTTCTCCATGGAGACTGGCCCAGAATCCCCACAGGCAGGGCATGCTTCACCGGACAGATAGGATGGAGCCATGGGTGGGCAAAAAGTGCTGTCTGGGAGTGGGGTGAGCATGCAGGGCTGGGATCATAAGGCAGTGACAGAGCAGGGCTGGGACCCAGGGCAGATCCACAATCCGCTCCCAGCATGCCCCTGTCCACGTAACTGGAGCCTGTTACAGGGCTCTGTCCTGGGCTCTGACCCTATACTGTCACTGCCTGTGATTCCAGCCCCAACTCTGCTCGCTCATCCCACTCCTAGACACCACTCCTTGCCTGGCCGCAGCCCCTCCCATCCGCCTAGCTGAGTGCACCCTGCCCGCAGGGCTCCTGGGTTGGTCTTCATGGAGACTCTGCCCGCCCACTCAGTCTGGTGCCCCTGGTGTGGGTGCAGGGCAGATGGGCCCAGGGCCAAATAGAATCAAATGCCATTTTCCCTTCCCGCCCGCCCTGTTGCACTCAGGGGTATAAATAGCAGGGATGGGGGGGCTGAGGCTGGGACAGCACCCCCCCCCCAACCCTCAACAGCTCACCACAACTCCTTAAGTGGGCCTCAGGTCCAAATAATTGCCCAACCCCTGGTCTAGCAGTTCAGCTATGGTTCCACCATCCCTCTTCCCCAGGGAGGCACTTGGGTGCTGCATGGCCACCATGGAAGGGAAGGATCGTATCCCAGGAGGCCGCTTGGCCACATATTGCTCCCAATGACCAATGTCTGAGGGGTTTGTGGGAGGAGATAGAGGCCTGCTTTAGTACCCCCTTATAGCCTCCAGTACAGCAGATTGATTCTGGCTGGAGTGCTCCAGCACTTCAGGTCCCACGTGAAACAAAACACTCAAGATAACATCCAGCATGATCGATACCATCCCTCATCCATCAAATGGAGAGGACAGGTCTCCATTTAAAACTCCAGTGCATATAATAAATCATTACAAGGATACAAGAAGCTCCCTCTGAAATAACAGCCACAAAAGAGAAGGAACATGGGGCAAACACAGATCTTGTCATCCTTCATTGTACAGAATCTTAGATTTTATTAATGTGACCCAATATCTTTTCCAGAGACAATTATTTTTCCACCCCAGAGCTGCAAACCCATGTGATAGTCAAGTCTGAACAGAGAGAACAAATTTATATTAACACTGGGAACAGGAGAAGTAGGGAACGGATCAAGGGCAGGACACCAACAGAAAATCAACGCTTCTCCCAGTCCGATCCAACTAGAGACCTGCCACAAAGATAGCATGGAAACCCCCAATCCCAATGCAGTGCCTCAGAGTAGGGTTTATATGTGAGGATCTTGTCTTAGAGGGATCAAGCTGCAGTGGTTTAAAGTACTCCCCAATAAAGACCTTGTTCTATGGGGGTCAACCAATGCCTTTTCATTGCTATAGTTCCCCTGAGTATCTAAGGCTGGTCTCTTCAGTGCTAAAGGAGCTGACAAGCAAGGCTACAGTCCCTTGGGAATCCCCTGGGAATATACATTCAAGAAAAGGTTTTTCAAGCTATTCCCATAGAAACTGATCCATGGTGGTTGCAGCACAGTAAGACTGCATAAAATGGTCCTTTATTTATAACCTCTCTCCTCTTCCCCTCCCAGAGCAAAATGCTGACACTATAGAAGCCCACAGCCACTGACCAGTGCTGCACAGAATGCCATGCACTGCTGCAAAGCCCTGAACAGTTCTGCTTTGAAATGGAAGCTGGGCTTACACAGACTAGGGTTTACTAAGTCTCCAGGGCCTATATCTGTGTGCAGTATTTTCTAGAGGAGCAGCAGGAGTTAAAAGGGCCACCTGTTTTTCTAGAGAGAGCTGAAATGCTTGCGTGCATGCATGTGTCTCCACATAGGGTGGATTGTGCTGGCACTACTGAGAACAGTGTACGCACACCCACCAAGGCACACACTTTTTGGAAGGGGATGTTTACACAGAGCAGTGTACAACTGCAGAGTGTCAATGCGTGTGAAGGAATACATGTATATTTCCTGGATGCTGTGGTAATGTCCACATGTGGTATATCCACATGCATGACCCAGGAAGATCATTTGTCCACCTAGAGAAGTGGCTTTTGGGTGTCCCTTTGTGCAGGACTGCATGTGGATTTCCAGGGTGTGACGCCCAAACAGCAGGAATCTCCATTGCATAACCAAGTTGTGGATATGCAGAACACTCCACATGCAAACTGACACTCACTGCATGCAGCCTCCTACCTACAGGCAGAACATGTGTGTTCAGTGGGACTGTGAGCATATAGGACCTTGATGTGTTCAGGGGATCGGAGTGCGTACACAGGGCTGTGTACTGGTTTATGGAAGGCTGCATGCAGTTGGCAGGGCACAAGTATGTGAATAGGAGCATGGATACGTTTTGTAGGGTGTACATGGGGAGGGCTAGGTTTGTACATGCAGCAAGATGCTTGTGGTTGGAAGGACTAGTCACGCACTATTTCTGTGTGTGCTTGGGTGCATTCCTGGAGATGGAAGGCAATGTCTACTTATGTGTAATGTTAGATAGTGAGCTTATCAGCATCGCAGCCCAGACAGCTATGCACACTACAGATATTACCCTTCAGTCCCACAGAACACAAATGCAAATGCCTTCACACCATATATCTGCCTGAAATCTCTCTAATGAACATGCTCTCCCTGCATCCAGCCAATATAACAATTGCACACAGACAAATGCACCCAGAGAACCCATTGAAATGAAGTGGTCTAAAAACAGTGGGCACAACCCACGGCACTGCAGGACCTGGGTCTGGCTCCTAATGAACAGCATCAGATGCAAAACTAGTCAGATTCCAAGATACAGGCTGGGGTTAGAGCATGTGTCCATGTTCAGAATCATATCCAGAACCACATCCAGAATCAATACAGTCTCCCCAACACACTCCATTTGCTTCCCACTCCCTCCCCCTCATCATTCAAAAAACCCATTGCCCAGCACAATAGGAATACTATGCCTTACCTTTGCTTTCTGTTGCAGTTCTCCCTGTCTCCTTCCCTTCCTCTTGGTTTTCCTCTACTCTCCTTTCCTTTTCCACCAGAAGGGCATCAACCTAGGGTTTAGTTTTGGGGAGCAGCAGCAGCACTGGAGCAGAAGGCTGCCCGGGGAAGTTTTTGGCCAAGATACGGAAGGCTGGAGGCTGGCAGAACGGCAGCGACATGCAGAGACTCCTTCTGTTGTCTCCATCTCTCTGATTCATTCAGCACCATCGCTGTAGCTTGTCAATACTGCAGCGAGGTGACGGATGAGGGAAAGGCAGCCGGACAGCTTGGTCAGAGCGAAGGCGGAGGAGGGAGGGGAACATGAGTCCCTTCCTTGGGTGATTCTTACCCTATGGAGATATGCAGTGAAAATCCGTTAGCCACCCAAACCACAAGAGGATTTTAGAGATAAACAGCAGCTTTCACCTTAACCCTGTTCCACTGTGATTCTTTAACTAAATCACAACTGGCCAGAAAAACACCCTTCACATGCACACTGGGCTTCAGCGCCTGTCCTGCCATGGGAGCTCGGAACGTATTTGTCTGGGCTCTGAATCTGGAATCAGAGAGAGCCTGTCCCCCAGCGGGGAATCACAAAGTCAGCAGCCCAAACAAAGAAAGAGGGGAGCAGGGAAAAGAAATGCTGCTCTCCTCAGATTTGTGTCTTGATTCTATTTCGCTCCAGCATGACCTTGGCTGGACAAACCATCCCTTTGCTTTTTTCCTCCTGGCCTCTTTGGTGCTGCCCACTGCAGCCTTCACACGCTAGCACTGGTGAGTGGCTACCGTGGGCATCCCAGGCTGAAGTCCAGAGGAGCAGAATGACCATCAGCTGCCAGGTGGGTAGCAATGCACATGCAGATGGAAACATACCACGGAGGGGCGACAGTATTGTGTGTGTGCTGATGCTTTACAGGCAGAGAGAGAGAGAGAGAGAGAGAGAGAGGGGAAGAGGACCAGGCATAGAGAACAGTGACTGATGAATGATTAGAGGCATTAGTAGGGACACAGAGTGAATGCTAAACAGCTAACACAGCTGGAATCCAGGGAGGAGCTCCAAAAGCAGTGCCTTAGCTACATAGTCTGGATCTGGAGGCTCAGGGAAGGCCCCTCAGGAACGTGGGAAAAGGAGAAAATGGGTGGGAAGAGAGGGGTGGGAGAGGTGCTCTCCCTCCTTCACTGCTATGGGCAGGGACTTGTCTAAGGATCTATGGAAAGCTCCTGTATTTATGGGGTGCACTGCCATTGCCTCATTGGCACACTGTCTGTCATGACTGGGGATGAGACCTGTACAGGGGGTCTTGGGGCCTCTGGGCCACTCAGCCATTCTGTGACATGGTTTGGGGAGCCTTGGAGCTGAGGCTTCTTTAATCCAGCTGCTCCAGAATAAGGTTCCAGAGGCCCTACTTGTTCCCAGAAGGCCACAGCAGAGAGACTCTGAGGGAGCAGGCCTCAGTAAGATTTTGGGGAAATCTCAAATCAGGTGTCCCCTAGGCCTGTTGCTTTGCAGACACTCCCCCAACTCCTGGGGTTGATGTGCTGTAAGAGGGAGCCAGGGGGCTCCTGTTACTTGTAGGCATAAGTAGCAGCAGGGAGGCCCCAGAGCTGGGGTGAGGGGGAAGCTGCCCATTAGGGGCTGGCTGCAGAAGAGCGGGCAGCCAGGCAGCCATAGACAAAGGGTAGCCCAGCAGCAGAACAGTAGGGCAGAGCTCTGCTAAGGCAGCAAAAGTAGCAGTTGTAAACTGACCTTGAAGCTAGCCATCAGGCCCTAACTGAAAACCCCTGCAAGTGGCTGGAGAGTCACCTGACTGGAAGGGGCAGGGCTCATGAGGCATATAAGCCCAGGGCCTGAACCATGGAGAGGAGCTCCTGAGCAGGCTGGCTATAAGAGAAGGACTGTCTGGCACTTGAGCTGCACTGGGGACAGCAAGCAAGAAGCTTACAACTTTCAGGGAATAGGACCTAGAGTGGGGGCATTTTAGTTACAGGTGCTGGGTGTATGTTTTTGTTTAAATTTTACACTGGTGGGCTGTGAGTGGCTACAAGGGGAGAAGAGGAGGCCAGAGAGGGGTGCCTGAAGGGCACACCTAGACTTGAGCTGGAGTGGGGTATGGTGGGGCTTAAAGCTACAGGGTTGTCCAAGGGGCATGTGGTGCATTGAGTTCTGTCAGTGGGCTAGGGCTCAAGGCATGGAGAAGGCTTAAGCCAAAGCGGGGTTAAAGTCTAGAGAGGGGCTGAAGCCCAGCACAAGTAGAAGTCAGAGAGGACTGGGGGGGCCCCAAAGCCTGAAAAGGATGGAATCGGGCCCAGGGGCCCACAGCCTGAGAGGGGTGAGACAGGGGCTGGAGCCCAAAAGCCATGGTCCTGTGTGGTGGACCTAGGCTGAGAGAGGCCTGGGCAAAGGCTGGGAAGGCTGAAACCCTAAGAAAGGCAGGGAAGCCTGAAGTGATAGCTGGTAACATCCCTGAGGCATGGGCATGGCTGTAGGTGTGGAAAGAGGCTACAAATAGCCCTTAAGGCAACAGGTGCCCTGGGGTATGGATGGGCCAGGAGGGTCTACCTACTGCTTGAGGGACAAGACTGGGAACAGTGGGGTCCAGAAGGGACATACTGGCCAGCAGATAGATAAGGGTTTGCTCTGGGACCCTAGGGCAGCTTCTTTTGATTTTTTTTTTGGAAGCCATGTGGTTTGGTAACAAAGTACCTGCCATGCTTGCCGCTTCCCTCGGAGATCCCGCACAAAAGGGGACCTTAGCAGCCCTCTTAACATAATTGTGAACACTATTGTGTTTCACTTGACAGTGACAAATCTATTAGAAAAATGATCTCCAGCTCCATCCTGTCTCTTGTGTTCCTGCTTGTGTCTCCCAGCCAGCGAGACAGTCAGTTGCATAAACTGCCTGTTCTCAGGCACTGATGGAGCTGTTTGGTTCTCCCACCCCACTGAGTGCTGCAAGCTAATTTTATTTTCCTCTTGCCTAATGGAATGTTTATTACACGAGAGCCTCCTTGCAAACAGAGCGAGGAGGGGGACAGGCCCATGCTGCCATGCAAAACACAGCTTGACTTCCTTGCAGCTCGGGGATCACAGAGGTGAGATTCCTCCCCTTGCCAGCAAAGAGCCCACTCATTGCTGGTGACTGTACACAGGCACCAAAACTCTTTGTGCCTGAATAAAGCAGGCTTGTGACCTACTGAGCTGGTTTCTTGCTGGAATTTCTCTCTTGTGAGTTGAGTGGTAGAGAAAGGTGCTCTGGTCTCTGAAGGCTCTCCTCTTACCCCAGAGTGGGTAAAGCATGGGTTACAGTGCAAGCACAGCTTCACCTTATGGTTCTATACAAACCATTCCCCAGTGTGATCAGATGATCAAAACATTGTAGATTTGAGACTTTCCTGGTGGCTGAGATCTGTCGTCATTAAGGCAAAGCCCAAGCCCCTGCTCTGTCCATTACAGGTCCTGTGCCATTTGCTGTCCTTCTTGCTGAATGTTTTGGATAGTCTTCCCCACAGCTTCTCTGGTTTTCCTCTCCCTGGATGGTACATCTGTCTACTGTGTGTGCAGAACAGCACACCTAAAGGGCCTTCAGGAAAATCTTGTCAACAAACTTAGGCCTCAGGGGTGGGAGCCTACTAAGATAATGGGTGAAAAAAAACAAACAAACAAAAAAAACTTATTAGGCCTTCATCTTAATCTGAATATCTGCCCAGTTCCAAAGCCACTGCAGGTTCTGTCTGGAATATCAGAGGACAGTGCAAGTTAAAGCAGAGACATCAGCAGAGCAGTTGTGGAATAGGAGGGGAGGCTGAGGGTCAGGAATAACTATACACTCTCTTAAAAGGAAGAAATTCTGGCTACACAACAGTTGCACTCTTCTGTCCTGTCCCATGAGTAAGACACTCATTTCTCTACCCTGTTGTTCGCCTACTACTGTTCACTGGCTATGCTGTGAGCTCCCTAGGCGGAGAGGTGGGCAAAAGGGCTGGTCTACACCCCTCGCTCGTGTCCCCAGGTTTCCCCCCGGCCTCCTCAGCTGAGAGGAGCAGGGGCAGGAAAGGGACCCGCGGTGCAGTGCTGGGGCGTGTGGCCGTCGGTCACCACCACGGGTGTTATGATTATATGGTAGACTGGGTAGAAAACTGGCTCAAGGGTCGCACTCAGAGAGTGGTGGTGGATGGGTTGGTGTCACCCTGGAAAGATGTGTGCAGTGGAGTCCCTCAGGGCTCATTTCTGGGGCCAGTGCTGTTTAACATCTTCACCAGTGATCTGGATGAGGGGGTGGGAAGCACCCTATCCAAATTTGTGGATGACCCAAAAATATGGGGTGAAGCTAGCACCCTGGAGAGGAGCAACCAGATCCAGGCTGACCTAGACAGGCTGGGGAAGTGGGCAGAGAGCAACAGGATGCAATTCAATAAGATGCATCACCTTGCACTTGTCCTAGGAAGAAAGAACTGTCATCATACCTATAGGCTGTGAGGTGACCTTCTCAGCCCCACTGAGGCAGAAAGAGATCTTGGAGTCACTGTTGACTCCAGGATGAACATGAGTCGTCAATGTGATGAAGTAGTTGGCAGAGCCAATCGCACCTTGTGCATCCGTAGGTGCTTCACAAACAGGTCCAGGGAGGTGATTCTCCCTCTCTACATGGCACTGGTCAGGCTGCAGCTGAAGTACTGTGTCCGGTTCTGGATGCCGTAGTTCAAGTGGGATGCGGACAACCTGGAGAGGGTTCAAAGAAGAGCCACTCGTTTGATTAGAGGCCTGCAGGGAAGGCCCTACAATGAAAGGTTAAGGGACCTTAACCTCTTCAGCCTCTCCAAGAGAAGGCTGAGAGGGGATCTTGTGGCGGCATATAAATTCATAAGGGGAGAGCAACATGAAGTAGGCGACAAACTGTTTACCAGGGCACCCCCTGGAACAACAAGGAACAATGGCCATAAGCTACTGGAGAGTAGGTTTAGACTGGACATTAGAAAAAAGTTCTTCATGGTCAGGGTTGCCAGGATCTGGAATGGGCTTCCAAGGGAGGTGGTGCTTGCCCCATCCTTGGGGGTCTTCAACAGGAGACTGGACAGGCACCTGGCTGGGATCACATGACCCCAGGTTTGGTGACCCTTTTCTTGCCTGCCAGGGGCAGACTACATGGCCCACTGAGGTCCCTTCCACCCCTAGAATCTATGAAGTAGAACAATTTGTGTGTAGGCCTGGTGATCTGCAGCACTTGCTGCCTCTGGTGTGTGGTATGTGGTGCAGACAGCAGGCTTGGCCATGACTAAAACTCAAGCCAGGACTCAGGAAAACCTCCATCGGTGTAACTCTGTTGGCTTGACTAGTAACTCTGGGCAGTATAGTTGGCACCCAGTGAAGCTAAGGGCTACAGTACCAGGGAGAACCACAAGGTACGTGTACATCCTACAATCCCCTCCCCAACAAAATCCCCATCATATTGATGATAACAACTGTGTTCCAGCTCACTGCTACTACTAAGGACACTACAGGGAACAGAACTGCATTTTTATAGGCCCATGTGTCTCTTTGCCCTCCCCTCCTGCCCCCAAACTGAATACAATAGTACCATCTCTCTCATTTTCACAGGGACTTTCACCCTGAAGTGGTCTACAGCACTTTCATGCAGGTAAAAACTCATGTGGAATGATGCTGCCTGTGGAGTAGAGGCCAGTCATTGTTTAACAGCATATGTCAATGCTATGCTAAACAGCTCCACATGATGAAGGAAAAGGAATGCCATAATTACTGATTAACTGAGATAACCTAGGAACAATGCATCTATTTATTCAGGCCTTTTTTCCAAGGTAGATTGGAAGATCATGCTGTTGTAAGAGTTTGGGCAGTGTTCCATTACATGAATTTTAACACTATTGGTGTCTTATTTGTGTATGTACCTACAGCACATACGAGAGTTTCTTCTGAGTTATGCAAAGCAGAGGTTTCAGAGATATTCTCTCTACTTAGCAGAGGGAATTTTGTTAGGACTACTACCCCTCTAGGTTCAGAAGGAAATTTTAAAGTACAACCTCAGTAGAGACATTCATAGCAGGGCCTATACAAATCAAAGAACACAGAAACAGAAAAACACTACCTGGGTGTTTTTGCTAAATGAATCAATGGTGAAATAGTTGACAGAATAAACATAAGGGTTCAGAGTTAACATCCAGTTCTGGTGGATGGGGACAGTAATCCAAGCTATATAAAATCTCAGTTTGCAGACTGAGGAAGACTATGGCATGATGAGTGACTGTATTACAACTGAAAGCACCAGAAACAATGAAAGCTAGTTATCTGTAAAGAACAAAGCCAGTAGAGAAACATCATAAAATGGGCCCTGGCTCACTTCATGTCATGACTAAGATTCTATATATTCACATCTGCATCAGATGACTTCTCTTTAGCGTTGTCTAAGAAAAGGTGCTCTATCCCCCCCAGTGAGTGAACCTGTATTGCTTTAACTTGAATGAAAACTCTATTTCCTGCTAGGTTTTCACTTGAGCACCAAACACATGCTAAGGGACAACTGATTTGTCTGGGTGAAACTGCAGAAGGTATAAGGCAGGGGCGGGCAATTATTTCGGGCGGAGGGCCACTTGGTGAGTTTTGGCGACCTGTCGAGGGCCGCATGGGCAGCCCCGCCCCTTCAGTTGCCCCACTCCCTGGTTGCCATCTTGGGACCAGAAGTCCCGCCCCCTGAGCCCTGACCTTTGCCACTGGAAGCCCCTCCCCTTGCACAACTTACCAGGTAGCAAGGGGTTGTGACCCCTCTAACATCCTGCCCCAGCAGTGGGGTTTCAGGGGCATCAGCTCCCCCAGAGCTTTCCCCCTACCTGTGCCAGCTGGTTCCAAAGGAAGGAGGCTCTGCCACCGCTTCTGCTGGCCAGTGCAGACTCAGCTGGGCTCACCCCGATCCCCAGCAGCACGTGGGAAGCTGGCTTCAGCCGCATGCTGCTCTGGATGGGACTGCACCGGCCAGGAAAGGCGGCATGCAGCTGAAGTCAGCTTCCCGTGTGCTGCTGGGGACGGGAGGGGCCTGTCCGGGT
>NW_005843027.1:195742-196330 GCF_000455745.1 Alligator sinensis
CCCACCCCCACCAGCATGGGGAAAGCCAACTTCAGCTGCATGTCGCCTTTCCTGGCTGGTGCACACCTGGCCGGGTCTGTCTCATTCGGAGCAGCATGCAGCTAAAGCCAGCTTCCCACGTGCTGCTGGGGATGGGGCGAGCCTGGCTGGGACTGCACCAGCCAGCAGAAACTGGCAGAGCCGTGTGCCGCTCGGGACTGACCAGCGCAGGTAGGGGAAAATGCAGCTGAGCCCCTGCCGCTCTGGCTGGGCTCATCCTGTCCCGAGCAGCACACGGCTCTGCCGCTTCTGCTGACTGGGGCAGACCTTGCCGGGGTCCTGCTGCTTCCCCTCCCCAGTGCTGGTCCAGCCCGACCCTGCATGGCCTGAGCAGCACAGCATGGGGAAAGCCTGCCCAGCAGCCGCTTTCCTGGGCTTGCCTGCAGGGCAGGGCCCTTTCCAGTCCTGAGCAGCAAAGCAGACCCCTGGCCTAGACCCTGTTTACCCTCACCAGCACCACAGGTTCTGGCCCAGTCCCCCCACCCCTCTCAAGCTGCCTGAGCCAGGGGCGGGGTGAGGCCAGCTGGGGCCGGGGGGGGCGACGGCTGG
>NW_005843027.1:196403-196979 GCF_000455745.1 Alligator sinensis
AGGCAGCCGCCATTAAGTGGATTTTGAAGGGGCTCTGCAGGCTGGAGGGAAGTGCTTGGCAGCCTGCATCTGGCCCGCGGGCCATATTTTGCCCACTGCTGGTATAGAGGCAAACTAGATAACATGTAAAAACACACCTCTAAGTCATAGTATGCGCAAAACCAAACTTGAGGAGCGTCCATCCCCCTCTCTTCATTAATCTCACTGGAACTGCTCAGGTTCCTAACGCCAACAGTGACACAACATGTTGGGTTTCTGTTATTGTTACATACAGCAAGAGACAAAGGCAGTTCTATAATATGTTGTCTAGAATACAGGCATTCCCCTCCCCTGACTTTGCTCCATCCCAACAGGTCTTCAGAATCCAGATTCCTTTAATTTCTTCTTTGTTTTGAGGTTCCTCGACACCTGTTCTGACTGGTGAGCGTACCCATGAAGAAATACTCGCACCTGTACAGGTACCTCATCCCCAACCCAGTCTGTCTGTTTAATCCCCCATCCTATTCCCAGAGTCTGAGCAGAGATGGTCTCGATCCTTCTTGTTTGTACAGCGCCTAGCCCAGCCCTGGGTTTTTG
>NW_005843027.1:196989-198993 GCF_000455745.1 Alligator sinensis
AGATTCATTAAGCCTGTGGCTCCCTTATGTCAGGCAGAGGGTGAGGAGGAAGTGACCTGAGGTGACACTGAAGGTTTTGTGGCTTTGTCAGCCCATCTGCCCCTGCCACAGGAGCCCCATGAGTTGCTGGAGTGACATCAGATGGGTTGCTGCCTGACAGCTGCTCAATGGAGTACAAATCACGTGGGCCTGGAAGGGTGACTGTGGGTTTCCTCTTCCACCCTGGTTCGATAATCAACGCACATCCGAATTTTGCCAGATTTTTTTCGCACTACCACAATTGGGGAGGCGTATGGGCTCCGTGTCTCAGATATGATACCATGGTCCAAAAGTTCCTGGAGGTGCCGCCTCACATCCTCCATCTCTGAAAGGGCGATTCGTCAGGAACGCTCCCGAAACGGTTGGGTGTCTTGAAGCCGAATAGAATGCTCCACTCCTTTAGCCAGCCCAACATCCCACTCATGCACAGAGAATACGTTCCCTCGAGCACTTAGCTTTTCCTGTAGTCGGGTCTTCCAAGTGGCTGGCACTGGAGAGCTCCCAAAATTGAACTTTGCAGGGTCCACAATATGGGTTTGCGAAGACTGTGTAGGCGACACAGCTACCTCTGCTTCAACCAGTTCAGCTACACATTGTCCCTGCTTCACTGTGATGTCTTTTCCTGTGGGGTTCACTACTAATACAGTCACTGAAGATGGAACTTGCCCTCCAATATTGACTACCCCACTGGGAACCAGCATCTGTCTTAAGGGTCCAGAGTTCTTAGGTGGCTCTACCACAGCCAGCTTCTTGTGATGGGTCCGGGCAATGCCCTTAGGGGCAGTCAGTAAAAACTGGCTGCCTCGCGCAGGCACCTTTTCGGGAGTCTTGCCTGCATAATACAATGCTCCCTGCCTGACATGAGTTTCAGGGCCGGCCGAGGTCTCAATCTGCTGATATGCTCCAGCGCAAAGGGCATGCACAGGCAAAGCTTTTAAGTACTGCTTCCCGGCCTTTTGCCGACAATATCGCGCTAGCACCTGGAACAGACTGGAAGTTCCAGTTATATTGGCCCCCTGCATCCACTTAGGATCTGGGCACACAAGCGCAGCAACAGCCATAGACTTGCATATCCCGGCCACTTCCTTGGGGAACTCTAGCAGAGCAGTAGCATACCCACTGTACGGGTAGACCTCTTGGCTTAAGCCACATAGCCCCAGCCCAGTTAGTGGTTGCAGTGGTAAATGCTTCAAAAACTTGTCATAGGACTGGAATATGATAGTTACTTGTGACCCACTGTCTAACACAGCAATACACCTCCGTCCCTCTATCACCACAGGGACCTCTGCCCTAGGTCCCACTAGTCCTGGTGGAAACTGAGCTGGGGTTCCCGGACTGTCAGAGCCTGAGGGAGCTGAGACTCAGGTCGGCTCCTTCCCTGGGTCTCGCCACCGTTTCCCTGCTCCTCCCTTGTTGCCTGCAGTCGCTGCCATACCAGGGACGGGTTTCCCCGACTTGTACACTGGCGCTTGAAATGTCTGTCTGCCCCGCACCAGTAACAAAATTTTCCTCTCCCTTCGGGCCGGCGAGGCCATTGTGACCTGATAGCCAGTGAGCCTTGGGAGGCCCTGGGCTGATTTCCTCGTGTCACCCGGGCTTGTTGGTGCAGCATGGCCAGTGGCTGTGGGGCATTGTTGTCAAAGTCAGTCGCCATTGGCATCTCAACAACCAATGCTCGTGGTGGGCACGGAGCCACGGCCAATCCCCGGGCTGACGCTGGTGTTACCGCTTTGATAGAGGCCTTTACAGCTTGTAGGCTTTCAGCCTCCCTGATTTCCCGAAGTAACTGCCCAAATGTAGGGGGATTCTCTCTCCTCCCAGTGAGGTTGAGCTCCTTTACCAGTTGCTCATCATAAAGTATTCCTACCCGGAGTTGCTGCAAGCGAGCTTTGCCAGCCATCTCCCGAGTGAGTCCTCCTTGGGCCACTAGCTGCTGTAACACTCTCTCTAATCGCAGGATGTAAG
>NW_005843027.1:199206-201125 GCF_000455745.1 Alligator sinensis
AGTGCCTCCTTCAGGGCTTTTCCCAATGCCTTTGCCCACTCTGGATCTGGTGCTCTGGAGCCCACCCCACTCTCACCTGGGGCAGCTGGCGCAGGGTCTTCAGCTCCTCTGGAGGGGGGTTCTTCGGATTCCCCTCCAGAGTCTGGGTGAGGAACCGGCCCCCCATCTACTAGAGTTACAGCCCAGATTTCCTGATCTGTGACCTCTAGCATCCGGGGAACACGCAGGGCATCCACTGCAGTTGTCAGTTCACACACTGCCATCTGATGGTCCCCTCTCCCATCAGGGCGCACTCCGTGCACCTGACATAGTCTAAGGCATTGAGAGGACTCCCTGAGCAGATCCTGAATGGCCTTGGCCGAAAGGCCCTTGGGGATGTTGCTAATCACAATCACACTCCTTGGCTGACCTGCAGCTCCATGCACCACTACAGAAGCTCGGCCATGGCCATAACAATTGAGAACCCTCACACCAACACTCCCACAATAGAGAGTGAAAAATTATATGGGACAAGCAAATCAAAACAAAACACAAGCCTGCAGCAAGGTGGGGGAGACGCTCAGCTACGGGTACATGGCACCTGTTAAAATGGGTACACTGCCAGAAATCCCGGACGAGCCCCCACAATGTAACCTTGGGCGCGACACTACATGCGCCCTCACCTGAATAATGGGATCCTGGGGTACCTGGTAGCCAGTAGCCCAGCCCAGCCCCGCTGGGAAGCTGTTACAGTGCCCCCGAGCGGAGAGCCTCCCCTTACAATCAAGCACCCTTGCAGACAGTTCTCAAACTATTTACAAGATTTAATTATTTACATCATAATAAATCATCATTAAATAAGCACATGGATATACTGTCTAATAAACCCTCAGGAACTTATTTACACAGTCTCTCACTTGCACATGGTGTACTGGGGATCCTGTGTGCTCTGCCCCTGGCGGGGTATCTCAGGGAGCGGGACTGTCTGTGTCCCTGTGTTGCACAAACGGCTAGTTTCGTGCCCCTGGAGGCTTGTCCAATCCACCTCTAGGAGAGAGTCTCACACACAGGCTGGGTCCAATTTTAGATTTATTGTTTGCAAACAAGTTCGACAAGGGAGCTTAATTTACTCAAATCCGTGTCGACCCCAAACAGAGTCTGGGGTTCCTTTTTATAGCTAACATAAACAAAAGATTCTAACGTGTCGCGTAATTATTGGTAGCCCAAGTATTACGTCTTACAACATATGTCTAGCAGGTACATGTTCTATGATGGTTTACATACATGTCTCATTTACATCTTAAATCTCCTCCCTGGGGCCGTCCTTAAGTCCATTTCGGTCATTCTTTGGTCAAGGTCTGAGTTCTTCACATCAGCACCTTTCCCTGTGCCTCTTCTCTTATCTCTCGTAAGGAGTTATTTGTTGCATCTGTTCCTGGCTATGTCTGCAGAAGTCTAGTGCTACTCGTAAATCTATCATTGGCCTACATACCTTAGCAGAAGCAAGTGTGATAATATGCAGAAGCAATTATGTAGTGAAACTAAACAGTTCTCAGCTGTGAAGCCTTTGTGTAGGGAGATGAGACATTTTTTTACCACACAGCTGCTACACAAACGTTATTGCAAAATCATAATGACTAGATTATAACATATTTTTACCACAAGTCTGACCGGTGGCGCATAGAGGGGAAGTGTCACCTCCTCGGTTCTAGTTGTCATGCATCTGCTGATGCACGATAAAGTGCAGTTAGCTTTGCTGATGATTTCGTCACACTGACCACTCATGCTCATCTTGGAGTCCACTAGGACTCCGAGATCCCTTTCCGCTTCTGTGCTGCTGAGAGGGTCATTTCCTAGCCAATAGGTGTGCTGGATATTTTTGTCCTAGGTGCAGTACTCTTCATTTGTCCTTGTTGTACTGCGTCCTGTTGTGTTCAGCC
>NW_005843027.1:201152-202478 GCF_000455745.1 Alligator sinensis
CCTCACCCCGCCCCCTTGTCCCCCTCCCCCGTGGGAAAAACTACTCCCCCTTTTATCCAAGCCTCAGCCAATCCCAGCTCAGGGCCCTTCCCGGGCTTTTGCTAAGGGCTCTCTTTCAAAACTGTCTGGGGTTACATCACCCCACCCACTTCCAACAGGGCTGCTCCCAAACAGCTTCACTTGCCCTCAGAGCCTACAGTGTCCCCTCTGGGACAAACTCTGTCTCTCTGCCAGGCAGCTCTTCCCATTCTGTTCAGGTGGGTCCATTTTTTAAAGGCTGCTACACTATATTATCCAAGGCTGCATAATGGGCAGTCTACAGAAAATGTAGTCTAGAAGGAAGAGGAAGTGGACCTCATAAATGAGCCTGTCTACTTAACAGAGGATAGCACCACCAGCATGGATGCCTCTATATTGGTATAACAATACCAGGCCCGCAACAACTTTTGCTGGTATAGTCACTTTTTGGTCAGTGGTATAGACATGCTTATACTGACAAGCTGGGCATTTGCTCTGATAACTTATTTGGATCATAGAATCATAGGAAAATAGGGCTGGAAGGGATGGCATAAACTCATCTAATCTAGCCCCCTGCTCAAGGCATTATCATCCCTGACAAACCATCCCTGTCAAAAGTCTGTATAACTTTGAAAGTTTCCAAGGATGGAGATTCCATAACTTCCCTATGTCACAACCCAAGGGTGTGATTTTGTTTGTGTGCGCTTCGGCACTGCTAAATTATTTCCGGCCTCTAGGAGCTTTCTTTGCAGGGTGCATTTCTTAGTTGCAAAGAGAAATGCACGGTGCAAAGGAGTTCCCGCCATTCGCATGCAAATTTGTGTCCCACTATTGGCCAGTTCTAAATTATTCCCACGTGGCGGCTAGTGATTGGCTTGCTAGCCGTATAAGAGGCTTGAGCGGTTTCCGCCCAAGTTGGAGAACTCCGAGGAGAACCCCGCAAGGGAGGACTCCACAACCATCTGGAGGAGGAGAACTTCACGTCTCATGAAGATCTCCAAGCGCTGCGGAGCCTATCGAACCCAGCGCAGGCTGTAGGGGTCTGATCAACCTCTGGCCTCTCCCCGTCGCCGAACGATCCCTCGACGAACCCCTTCCCTGCGCGCAAGTTCCACGGAGCCTAGCAAACTTCGTGTGAGTGTATCCAGAGCTGTCTGCTTCGAGTTGTTTTCTTCGGTTCACGTGGAAGGAACTCTTGTCCGCCTCTCTTCTTTTCTGTCTGTAACCGCAACCCAAGCAAGTTTTCCTGCCTGCACCGCAACCATCTTCGGTGTAAGTAAAATAATCTTTAATCAACCGCTAAGCATC
>NW_005843027.1:205000-209835 GCF_000455745.1 Alligator sinensis
AGTTGGAGAATTCCGAGGAGAACCCCGCAAGGGAGGACTCCACAACCATCTGGAGGAGGAGGGCTTTACATCTTGTGAAGATCTCTAAGCGCTGCGGAGCCTATCGAACCCAGCGCAGGCTACAGGGGTCTGATCAACCTCTGGCCTCTCCCTGTTGCCGAACGATCCCTCGACGAACCCCTTCCCTGCGCGCAAGTTCCACGGAGCCTAGCAAACTTCGTGTGAGTGTATCCAGAGCTCTCTGCTTCGAGTTGTTTTCTTCGGTTGACACGACGGGCTCGCGTGTTTAGAGCCTTCAACCGGATTGGGCTAGAGGTTCGCGTGGAAGGAACTCTTGTCCGCCTCTCTTCTTTTCTGTCTGTAACCGCAACCCAAGCAAGTTTTCCTGCCTGCACCATGACCATCTTCGGTGTAAGTAAAATAATCTTTAATCAACCGCTAAGCGTCCGTGCCTAATTCTAGCCCGCCAGCCTGCATTCCCCGACCCGGCGTGTCCGGGCTGCTGGCCACAGCCCGCCACGCACCCCCGAGGGCCTCGGACCGCTCCCGGCCCGCACACCCTATAACTGGTTCAAGGGGTCAGTCAAGGCTGGAGTAAGCCATTCTGGCTTCTAGCCCAAATGGGCCAGTATAAGCTGTGTCCACGTTAGGAGTTATTTGCCAGTGCTACCTGGCTAAAGCAATTACAGGAGTTGTGTGATCATTCAGCATTAAGCAAAGTGCCACAACACACACTCCAGTTTCAAAGGTTTCCTGTGGCATTCATAGAGTTGCATGTGTTGTACTATTTGTAAATGCTAGAAAAATATACCCAACACACAGAAAAAAAACCCAAAAAACCTTTGGCAACATTTTCTGCTAAGAGCCACAGGTGGTAAGTTCAAAAACCATGTGTGTATGAGATACCATGGTCGGAGTCTCACTGACCTAAAACATACAAGTGCAGGTCTGGTGCTGTACCAACACTGCTCATTCCACACAAGAAGAGTATAAACACCTTTACACCTGGTAAAGCACCTTTACACTGCCCATGCACAGGCAAGCTTTTTACCCACTGAGTTACACTGGTGCAGTCATCTGACAGACAGTCACCCATGTCCCACACCTGTGAGCAAGCCAGATCTGTATGCTACCTATTAACAGACACATTATACTGTGGATCAAAGCAGCCTGCAGACCAACCTCTTCACTGCCTTGGGTAGGACCATTATCATATCCTTTGCTAAAGCTTCCTAGAATAAGCATTGATCTCTTCAGCCCTGGCCTCACAAAAATGGTGTTTCCAGCAATGACGCCACTAGTGCTGCCTGACTTTGAAGCCCAGCAAGGGTTGTGGTCAGTGGAGAGGAGGCAGTGTTTAATGTCCTTTTATTCCTATCTGCAGCAACAATTAAAGAGTAAAGGAACCTGACAAATGGCCCCTTGGAGACAGTGAGCTTTCCAGCAAGTGAACTGTGCCACCTTTTACTAAAGTAAATTGGTTCATTTACACAGAGTTGTTGTGGCTGGGGGGGACTCCTCCCTACCTCAAAAATTAATGATGGGGAGTCACTAGAAAGTGGGGTACTCCTCCCTTCTTCAAAAATTAATGATGGGGAGTCACTAGAAAGCTAAATGGCTGGCTAATTGGACCTGTTGCCATGGTTATTTTTTGTTTTCCATTCAGGCTGCACTAGAGGAAGAAAAAGGCTCAGCTGGGAGCCAGAGGCCTGCAGGCCGAAGCAATCTAAGCCCTGTCATGCCCTCCAGCAGGCACATACAAGTCAAACCGCTTGAACACGCCAGGATAATTAAAGCAGCTCAGCTTCTTTAGAATAGAGTTGGCTATATAGGTACAGTTGAGCTTATGTCTGTTGTGGTTATTCCCGTACAGGAAAGGGAAGAATCCAATTCAATATGAAATAACCTCATGCCAATCTTACTGTGTTCATGCAACGCTGTAATGAGGTAACTATGCTGATAAAAATTAAATCAATTCACACCCTTAAGTGACACATATACTTGTACCAATTTTATACATAAACTAGGCCTCAAGAGATTCTTCCAACAGTGGAGATGAAGGGACATCCATCCACTTGAGGGAGATGTGAAGTGACGGCTCTGAAGCCCTGTCTAATGACCACCTGATCAATACTTATAAATCTGAATGTGGTTCCTTAGCACTGCTCATTACCAACGGCTCCCAGAGACAGCATGCTAGAATGTACTCTTCCTGTGCTCCTTTCTGCCTTTTATCTCCTGCCCTTCCCTCCTCCCATTCTTTTGCTTCTTCCCCCAGTACTTGTCCTGCTCTCCCTCTACTTCTCATTGCCATTCAATTAGCAAGAAAACAAAAGCTGCTGGATCTTGAGGGGAAAAAAGTAGCTTTGATTCTGCCATAACAGAGAGATGGAGATATTTGTTAGAGTCTTTGGCAGCTCTGGGAGAACTCTAAGCTGGCTATGAAGGAGCAATGCTAATTATAGTTGGCATTTACTGATTCTTTCACTTTCATTAAGAGTAAACGTCATTGTGCTTGAAAACAAGATGTTTTTTAGTACAGCACCTCTCCTTTCAATTTACCATCTCAACATCAGGCCTTTGTCCGCAATTTCAGTATCATTTCCCCCAGTGCTTAAGAAGGTGGCAACACTGGCAAGGTAATAGTCACAGCTTAGTGGCCTGGAGATGCTCCAAAGTCAGGAGTCCCCACCTTCACTGGCCCATGAGCAATTAAACTGACCAAGGAACATTCTGCAGGCAATATCATACTTTGCTCTGTCAACCTGAAGGAACGTACATCCATGGAAAGCAACATTTCTGTGGATGTGAGAAACACTGGAAGGTTTCATGGGCAGCATGTTACCATGAGCCATGGGTTGATAGCTTCTGTTTGAAGTGAAAAGGAATGGAGAAGCCACTGCAGTCTCTGCAATACCACAACACCACACATAGGTACCCCCCCACCCCCCGAGGCATTACTTCACCCCTCTATTGCATCACAGCATGCAGGGAACCTCAATTCTGAGATATGCTGGAGGGAATACGTGCCCGAGAACCCACAGCACTGAACTATCACTGCATTCAGAAACCTTCAGCCACTGAGATACCATTGCATCTCCTCTTATTTGTCTCAACACAACACCAGGGACTTACAGTACCCCTCTGCTGTATCACTACACAGTGCCCAGGGACCCTTAGCACCACACCTAAAAATTCCCAGCACTGGGGTACCACTGCATTCCCTTTGCTATATCACAGCATGCACTCAGAAGCCTCCATCATAGTGATCTGTATCACCTGCACGTTGCTATTAACATGGCATTCAGCAGCCTAACCACCACTAAAATATTGTTCCACATACTACATGCTTGTGGGATCTGGGACTCCAAAGGCTGCAGGATTCATCTTGTTATTGTGCGGGCCGGGAGCGACCCGAGCCCTTTTCGCGCTGCACGCGGGCTGTGGCCAGCAGCCCGGGCACGCCGGGGCGGAGAGGGAAGGCCTTCGAGCTGGAATTAGGCATGGACGCGTAGCGGTAGTTTAAAAGATTGTTTACTTACACCGAGATGGCAGTGGTGTAGGCTGGAAAGCTTGATTAAGTTGCAGTTACAGACAGACAACACAGACGGTCTCATGGAGGTTGCTAGGCTCCACGGTGCAGAGCTCCGGATGCTCTGGGTGAACGAGCCACCAAAATAGGAATCGTAAATACGTCTTATAAAAGTTGCGTTCGAAGACGGGAAGAGGTGGGCGGTGGATCAGGCCGCCACGCTCCTCTGGATCTCACACAGGGTTTCTATTACCCTGCCGTGTACCCAGAGTCCCCACAACATGGATGTGGAGTCCTCTTCGGCTTGGGCGGAAACTGCTCAAGCCTTTTATACGGCTAACAGGCCAATTGCTAGCCGCCACGTGTGAATAATTTAGCACTAGCCAATCACGGGGAACGAATTTGCATACCGGTGGCGGGAACTCTTTTGCACCGTGCATTCCTCTTGCAACATGAGCAATGCACTCTGCAAAAGAAGCTGCAGAAAAGGCGGGAAACTGGTCCCTGCACCGGGGTTTCCTCTGCAACAGGAAACACTCCCGTGCAATGCTCTGCAACTTGACGGGGATAATTCTGGTGCCGAAGCACACACACTCAATCATGCCTTTTGGGTCATGACAGTTATGAGAAGTGGCAGTGCATTCCTTAAGCTTGTGCTGAATTAATATGGAGAGTGTGTTCCTCATTCAGTCACTGGCAATAAATTACCTTCCCAAAGACAGACTCCTGATTTATTACTGTTTTCCCTGAGCCCAGCTATTGGATGAACCAGCAGTGAAATCACACCTTCTGCTCCACACCCCCGCATTCCCTTGTTGCCTCCTTGTCCAAACTCTGCCTCTTGTTGCTATTTTAAGCTTCCAGGAATACTGATCTTTTCTCTTAATGGAACGTGTTAAGATGCATGTGGCAGTCGGATTGCTGCAAGCAGTCTTCCATGCAAGGAGCTACTAGGCGATCATGCTTTTAAATACAGATACACTGAGAATGTAGTGCAGGAGTGACAGGACCAGAGGCTGAAATGCTCATTCATAGTCTTAGGAACTGAGTGGGCAGAAGCAGTGCAGTCGTTTGTCAAATCCCCCCCCCCAGCCATGACTCTCTGTCCTATGATTTGTTGATTACCCTCTTTACCTAGAATCCCGATGGCCTGCTTGTTCCTTGACTATGTGGTGGGAGAAACCTCCCTAAGGTTCGTTGTCTAGCTGTAATTTGATTGACAGACAACGCGGGTAAAGAAAGACAGCTGTTTATTTGCTCGAGCAAAGACCATAAAGCCAGCAAAAGGCAAAATGCCCCCCCC
>NW_005843027.1:217940-227681 GCF_000455745.1 Alligator sinensis
ACAGTTAAAATGATTACTTGACACAAGCAAAGGCTTAGCTATCAATCTGCCTTGTGGTCAGCTGCATTGCTAGGCCACAGGTCATGCCTTGTATTCAGCTGTAAAGCTAATACTTCCTAATAATCTAAATTATTGTAAACCTAACAGTATGCTTATCAGAAAACTGTTCTATTTCAGGGTAATAACAAACCTGCGCACTACAACTATTCCCATGAGACTGCAACAATGATGGTCATTCATGCAAGTAAAGAGGATGCCCTTGGATCTCAGCCCCTCTATACTGGGAAGCACACTGAGACTCCACCTCATTTCACAAAGGCTCCCATGGGGGATGAGAGAACAGCTAATCCCTCAAGGCTGGTTCAGGTAAAAGTTGAACCTTTGGGTTGGTTCACAGTGTGGATTAATAGCTGCAGTAACACCAGTGGAAGAGGAGGTAGATTTACTTTTAAAATTCCACTGGGACATACATTACTGTTGTGAGACCAGCTGCATTTCCTGCTTGCAAGGAAGAATAAACATGTTCAGGAGAGACTGTATGTCATAGCACACAAGCCTGTCTTGTAAGTCCACTGAGGAGAGAGAGGACACAGAGGACAGGAATGATTGAGGAGCCTGTCTTGCTGAGAGGTGAGTGCGTGACACTCAAGCAAATGGTTGTTCTTGCTTCATCACTGAACAGCAGACTATCTAACCATGACCATAGGAGCCACTGATCTGAAAAAGATCATAGGCTGGATCCTGCCCTGTGCTCTGGTGGTAGAAAAGACCTGGTGGCCAGGGGATATAGCTACTCAAGAGCTCCCACTGTTTTGGGGGATTGTGGGTCAGCATGGAGCTGCCGTAGCTGATCCTCACTCCTGCCCCTGCCAGTCAGAAGCATGGGCCAGGGTGCATCTGAGAGAAAGGATGGGGATCACAGCTCTTACCCATCAGTAATGCCAGACTGTGGAATAGCACTTGGCTGAGACTAGAACATTTTTCACAGGCAATTCCTGGGGTCTTGGACATTTTGAAAAATTAAGGCATTTATTTAGGAGCTTAAGCAGGAGCCTATTTGGGGCAGCCAGTTGTAGCCTTCAGAATCATTAATTGCTACATCTTGGCTAGGTGCCTTTGTTCTGATTCCCATCATTGAGTTTAGGTGACTGCCCTGATGCTGTATGTGGGAGAGGAAATATATATATATCTTCCTGGCCTCCCAGCAGTGGGATCTATTCAGGTTCTCAGGCAGGCCCACAGGCTGGCCCGGCCAGACCCACTCCATGAGAAGACAGAGAACGTTTTTCTCCAGGACATGAATCTGGCACCTCTTGCACCTTTTGGCAGCACTAAACACAACCAAATATTTATTTTTTCACAAGGAAAACAAAGTAATCCTAAATCCTGTTTCCAGTTTATGGCCCATGTAACTACTAAATGCCATTGACCAACTGCCAACTGAGTATCGGCAACTTGGAAAGCCTCAAGTTTCATTCATGCTCTATCGTCTTTTCCCTTCATTTTAGTCACAAATTCCAGCCCTCAGGGAGCAGCCATTTCACCAGAGGAAGCTTGTACCCTGTCTGCTCCAGGAGGTCAGATCTTGGCCAAGAGAAACAGGGAGGCATGTTTCCCTCAGTCTCAGCCATGGACTTGTCACAAGACTGGGGTTCACCCCTTCAGCTCCCTGTGAAGCAGGTAGGAGGACAGCCAGCATAGGTTTGTTGCAGGTAGGTCTTGCCTGACCAATCTCATTCCTTCTATGACCAGGTGACATATCACCTGGACAAGGGAGAAGAGATTGACATCATATATCTGGACTTTAAAAAAAGCCTTTGATCTGAGATCCCATGATCTCCTCATGGAAAAATTGGCCATCTGAGGCCTTGGCTGCATCACAGTCTGATGGCTGGGGAATTGGCTCTGAGGTCGGACCCAGAGAGTAGAAGTTAACAGAAGTGAATCACTATGGCACTCCATGATCAGTGGTGTCCCCCAAGGCTCTGTCCTTGGACCTATACTCCTTAATGTCTTTATTAATGATGTGGACATAGGTGTCAGAAGCAAACTGGCCAAGTTTGCTGATGACACCAAACTTTGTGGTAAAGCGTCCACATCTGAGGATAAGCTGGTGATCCAGACTAACCTGGACAGGCTTAGAAAGTGGGCGGATAAAAACCTGATGTCATTCAATATGGAAAAATGCAAGGTACCCCACCTTGCGGGGGGGGAAAAAAACCCCTGCATCACGCTTATAGGCTCAGCAGTGCTACGCTTGCTACCACCACGGCCGAAAGCGACTTGGGAGTCATGATTGACCACAAGATGAACATAAGCCACCAATACGATGTTCCAGCTGGTAAAGCAAACAAAACTCTGGCTTGCATCCATAGATGCTTCTCAAGCATATCTCAGGATGTCATCCTCCCACTGTATTCCGCCTTGGTGAGGCCACAGCTGGAGTACTGCATCCAATTCTGGGCTCCACAGTTCAAAAAGGATGTGGAAAAGCTTGAGAGAGTCCAGAGGAGAGCCACATGCATGATCAGAGGACAAGAGAAGAGGCCTTTTGATGACAGGCTAAGAGCCATGGGTCTCTTCAGCCTGGAAAAGCACAGGGGTGACCTGGTGGCTGCCTATAAGTACAAAAGGAGTGTACATCAGGATCTGGGGGACTGCCTGTTCACCAGAGCACCCCAAGGGATGACAAGGTCAAACAGTCACAAACTCCACCAAGACCATTTTAGGCTGGACATAAGGAAAAACTTATTTACTGTCTTAGCCCCCAGGGCCTGGAATAGACTCCCTCCAGAGGTGGTTAAGAAACATTTAGATGCTTATCTTGCTGGGATCCTTTGACCCTAACTGACTCCTTGCCCCTGGGGAAGGGGGCTGGACTCAATGGTCTTCCAAGGTCCCTTCCAACCCTAAAGTCTATGAAATCTATGAAATCTATGACATGTCCCCATCTCAGTGAGGTGTTGGGAGATCTTGGAACAGAAAGTGCTGTGTAAGAGATGGAACTTGTTACTGGTTTGGGGGCAATAAGCTCTGCAGCAGATTTATGACTAGGCTGGACTGGGGAGAGATGGATTAGATGTTCCTTATTCAGGAGCTGGTTCAGCCCATGGAGCAAGCTGGCAGTATCTTCAACAACCCTTTGGGGCTTTGCAGGGGCATGTATGTACCCTGACCAGCTCCATCCCCCTTGTCCAACCTACCTGAACTCTCTTGCACCTCATCTGGAGTGTCCCCTTTGAGATGGGGGCAGTGATAGAAACAGCACTGTTGTGGCACGTGTAACATACTCCTGTACCAGGGCTGTTTCCTCCATGTGTGGGAGAAGAGAGCTAGGGGGGGGTGGGGGAGGTTCTGCTTGCCCAATACTCCTTTTCCACCAGCTAACTTAGCACACAGGGGCTGTAGTACACTGCTGAATCAGGACCATGTTTCTCAGACATGGGAGCAAGCATCTAGGATGTCCACACGAAATACACTCCCACCCCCTTCAGTGCTGGATGAGCTGAACATGCAAGCCTAGCTGGACTGGAACATGTTGAGTGCAATCATTGGCTTAGGCACTGCTCTGGCTATGTGGCATATTCTTGCTGAACAGATTTGTTCCCTGTGGCTCTTCTGGTTCCATCTGTTGACTTGACTGACACAAACACACTTTCACTCCTGATAACCCCACTGAGCCAACCCAGCTTGGAAAGCAGAAACTGAACTTCTCTCCTCCTCACACACTTCCACCCAAATTACAAGCTGAGATCTGACTCTCCTGTTTATGCTGTGGTGGGCCAGTAGGGGGTGCTCCTCGTTTGAGCCACCCACCTTGCTGCACCCCACCACCTTCCAGGCTCCAAGTTCCTCCCTGGGGGCACCTCACATCTGGCCAACCCCCTTCCTGGAGCACATCCGCTAACCTGGGGGTACCACTGCCACCACCCTGGGATGGGCTTGATTCTGGCTCTGTGCACCCTGGGAAACACAGGCCTAGTAGCCCTCGAAGGTACTTGATTCACTTCAAGAACTTGTGCTTCTGATTGAGGGAAGCATCCCAAGTAGTGGTCTCCCTTAGTCAGCCAAACCAAGGGGACCCCAAGGCATAATCTAGACCCACTCCCAATAAGTCTCCCACACTAGGTACAAAGGAGAACTTTATTGGTTACAAGGGGTAGGGTTGGAATAGGGTACAGGATAGAGCAATATCAGAGAAATCCCATAAAGCAAACTGGCATGGCTGGGTAGCCTTTGATCACACATCTGAGTTACTGCAATCTATATATCTAGTTACAGCTCAGGTAGTTTACTCACAAGTATCATCCAGAGGTACGTAGAGATTCCCTGTGGAGGCAGGCAGTTCCTTTATCATGAGTTTTGAGAAAGAGAGCGAGTTTCAGATGGTTCAGCTCTTCTCTCTCTCTGTCTTCCTCATAGTTGCTGCCCCATCCTCCTGGGCAGTCCTTAACTTACATAGCCCTTGTGACCTCATTTACCTGGTCCAATGGAGGTCAGCACCTGTTGGCTGTCAGCCAACCAATTTGAAATGCATCACTAGTTGCTGGGCAGACTGGCAGATCCTAGCTCCCCAGGGAGCCCAAGCCCCTCACCCAGGTATGTGATGCCAGTCACGTAAGCAGAGGGAGCAGGTTTCCCCCCTCTCTCAGGAATGTATCCAGCTCAGGTTACCTAAAGAGATAGGGTAAGGTGTGTACTGTCTGCAGGGCCCATCTTAACCAAATTGTCACAGAGCAGAGTTTTTGGGGAGGAACAGAGGTAGCCTTCTGCCACACTTCCCCCCACTCCTTTAAAAGCTTGGACACATGGCTAAAGGGTATGAGTGTGTTTCATTTAGAAGGGTCACTTTTCACACCTAAAGAGAAATTACACAACACTGTTGTGTAATTACACAACACTGACTGGGCATAACAATAATTACATATAGTACATGAAAGCACAATAAGGAACTCCCACATCAGAGCGCTCTCAGGTGGGTCTGAATCCATCCAACCCACTACCCAGAGTTCTTAAGCCTCCCAACCTCCAGCTGAAAGAGAGAGTGTTATTACTCCCATTGTGCAATAGAAGAATCAGAGGCACCAGGAGGTGAAGAAATTTGTCCAAAGTCATCAAGACATTAACAACAGACTTAGGAATCCAGCCCAGTGTCCAGTACCTACAGGCACACAGATGTCCCTTCGCAAGCTAAATGGAGACAGACGTCAGTACCAAACCACACACTAGGACCCTTTAACCAAATGGCTTCTCTCTGGACAGCAGCACTTCCACCTTGGTTAAGTTCAATTAATCCTGTTCCTATAGAATATAAAACTATAGGTTGGGGTATATAGGTTGGGTTTTTTGTGCTCTGAACTCAAGCCCCTTCTGCTGAGGTCATGCTCATAGGGTCAGACTGCTAGACAAGAACTGCTGTCCTCCCCCCTGGCCCTGCCTTAACACAGTGGTCTTTGGTAACCCTGGATACTGCAGATATAAAACCCAATTGAAAGAAATCTGTAGGTATGGATACACATACAACTTTACCGCTACCCATGCACATGTTCTTACATGTGGTAAATGAAAGCTAAACCTTTGTCCTATCCCTATTTCACTGAGAGTAAACTACTGCAATTATCTTCCACTTACCATGATGTAAGAGCATAGACAGAGTAGCTGATGTGTGGTGATTCTCTGCCCCTTTTGGTCTGCAGTGAGTTGTACACAGTGCACAATTATCCTCAGAAAGCCATTGCCACAAGATTTTAAGGGCCCAAAGAAGGGTTAGACATTTTCATGAAGCCCACTACTAGCAGCTGCTCTGACTAGGAACAGTATTGATGAGAGTGGTTCATTATTTAGCTTCAGAACACAAACTCACCACCAGCTGCTAGGAAGAAACTCCCTCTCCCTCCCCTTATCACAGGCATCTATTCATGAATGACATGTGCCCCTAGCGTCTGGAGGGGATGGCTGTGCTGGTGGTGGCGGGAGCTTGGCGGTGGTAAGTTGGGAGCTCCTGCAGACGCCACTGGCACTGTCAGCAGCGGAAGGGGGGGAAGGTGGCAAGTGCCAACCAGGAGTTGGCGACTACCTGCAGGCACTGCTGGCAGCGGCGGTGGCAGCCAGGGGCGATCGTGGACTCCCCTCAGATGCCACTGCCAGTGTTGGCAGCAGGATGGCGAGCAGCAACCGCACACAGGCACTGCCAACAGTGTAAATTATCCCCCTACGTGCATCCGCTATGCATGCACCCCCTATGCATAGCCCCTGCATCTGTTGCCCAGGAGCCTGCTACAGCAGAGTTTGCATGAAGACTTGCAGGAGGCTACACACCAGATGAGGCAGAAGGTCCACCTAACCTATCCTATCAATCACAAAACCATTTGCCTCCCAAAGCTGCCTTATAAATACACAGCAACAGTCAGAGCAAGTGCAGGAGAGACCTTCTTGGACTTTGAATCAGGCATAAGGTCAATCAGTATGTCAGCACTCTGTAGCCCTGAGTATTCCATGCCACTCTTCCTAGAATAATAGCCAGGCTCTCTGAAGCATGGCTCAGAACAGTCTGGAGACACTATGGAGTCCACCTCCAGGGCCCCCCTCCACAAGCCTGGAGCAAGAGGCACATATCTGAACAACGTGGGTAAAACAGAAGCACTGCCACAGACAAAGCACCACTCTCACTGCCACTACCCCAAGCTAAGTGCATCCCTCTTGCTGTTTGTTGCTTAGTGCATTGTAATGCTTGAACTTGCTCCTGCTTCTCTCTGCAACCTTAGTCATGGAGAAAAATCTTAAACGCTCCTCAGGAGTACAATGATGCACTGCAACTGGAGTCTAGCCCAGCTCACTGCCAGCCAACACTGGATCCCTCGCTTGACAGCCCCCTCCCACTCTGCCTGGACTCAGCAGGTGTCTGCTAGCTCTGATTAGTGCCTGAGCCATCAGTAGTAGCTGGGAGCCCACAGGAAGCAGATTGGCTCTCACCATTTCCTGCAGGTACCCAAAATGTTTCCTCCCCGCTTTTTCTGCAGCTAGTTTAATCTTGCCCTAACTGGGTTAATTTACAGCTTGTATAGATTTAGCAGCAGTTGGAGCCAGTGGGATTTTTATGAGTCTGATGGTGGGAGAGCTTGACAGTGCCTGGGCCTACAGCAGAGGAGGGTGATTATTTTGGACAGAGGACCGCTAACCAAGTTTTGGCAAGCTGTCGAGGGCTGCATGGGTAGCCCTGCCCCTTGATAGGTGCCTCACCCCCTGATCACCATCTTGTGACCGGAAGTACCGCCTGCTAAACCCTGATCTTTGCTACCAGAAGTCCCTCCCCTTGACCCCAGAAGTATTCTTTTCAGCAAGCAGTTTTACCATCTCTGAACCAGAAAAATGGCAAATTATATTCTAAAAAGCAAATATCTACAGTATTCATTAATCTGATTTCAAAAAAAATTTTTGTCCTGATGTACATGTGTTTGTGTAGTGTACATAGAGGTGATCACACAATAGCTTAAAATTAAGTCTTACTTTTGTATGCTGTGGGGGGTGGGTATAGATTTGTGGGGGGCTGTGGGCGTGTGGGTATGTGTAGTGAGGGAGCATGTGGGTATGTGTGTGGATATGTGGGGTGTGGGTGGATATGGGGTTTGCACGCCCAGCCTGCACGCACTGCAGTCTGGTGATGCAGCCGGCAGCCATGTGGTACTGGAGCAGGGCTGGGGCAGGAAAGAAGGGAACTGGTAGGGGTGGGATGGGCAGGGCTGCTCAAGCCTGCTGAGGCTCCCTCTGAGTCCTACTGCCCCTGCCTCCTGTCAGCTTTCACATGCAGTCAGGAGCTAATAAATATTAATTTATTAATTTTTTAAGGGCCATGCAGGCTGGATAGAATGGCCTGGTGGGTGAAATGCGGCCTGTGAGCCATATTTTGCCTGCCTCTGGCCTACAGTGTGACCAGCTGTCTACACTGAGCTGGCGGGGGGGAAGGGCACATGGTTACCAAGACATCTTCATCATTTACAGGCATCAGTGGTTAATGCTGCAAGGCGTGTCTGAGAGCTCCTTGCCCCCATTACTATATTAGCACTGGGTTAGCAATAGAGAGCTCCTGCCATGGGCACAGTGGCCTTAACCCAGAAATGATGCTGATGGGCTACTGCTGTTTCCTTTTAGTGCAGGTTTCTGCTGTTTACTCCCTCTAATCCAGAGTCTGGCCAGACTGCAGCAGCCCCACACAGAGCACATTCTACCATCTCCCTCAGACACAGTAGGCATATTGGCACTGACCCTTTTATAAGGACATCTGGCTCCACCCATGATTGTGATGCAGCTAGGAGAAGCTTCCAGGCAGCTGTAGAAGGCTTTTGGTAGGTCTAAGTTAGCTACATAGCCTTGAATCTGTGGCAGCCATAAGCTTACATGGTACAGCAACAAGGTTAGTGCGTTAAGATGCTGGAGCCCTGGGTCCATTCCCAGCTCTGCTGCTCTTTCACTTGAGGCCCCATTGCCTATAGCCTTACTTTTCCTTCCCAGCCTTCTTTGTCTACAATGTGATTTCTGTAGGGCTGGAGCTGTCTCTTCTCACATGTGTATGTATGTGACACCTACTGTGATGGGGTCCCGATCCTGGTTGGAACACAAACAACAACTAGCAGTGACCTGGTATCTTGGTGGTGAGTGAATGGTGGCTGAGTCCTTTGGCTCTGTTCTAGGCAGCAGAGCCTCCTGCACAATGTGTCATTCAGAAGGAGCTAACAAATACAATGGACATCAGTGAAGGGGCAGCAAACATGACTTAAGCAGTGCTGTAAGTGGGATTTAGGGTTATCTAGATTCATTCAGCTGTTTGCTGCTTTGGTTTCCCCTACAGCATGGAGGAGAGGGTGTGTGTGGGGGGAGGGTAGGGGGGCGTTGGATGTGCCTCTGTGTGTGTGTGGGGGGGGGGTAGGGGGGTTGGATATGCCTAACTGCAGGTTTCATTCTGGTTTATACATCAGACATGCACACACACAAGTAGCTTGGACTGAACACTTACTTCCTCAGACTAACCCAGCCTTTAAGGGAGCCCAGATAAGGACAGACCTGACCCGCTAGCCCTAGCCTGTGGGTAAAGAGGTGCCTTCCAGAAGCAGCTGGACTGGCTCCTTGTGCTTTCATTGATTGGATGGGGTGCTTGATGAAGCCCCAGATCAACACTGAGGTTCTGGTAGGCACAGAGGCAGTACTAAATAAAACTGAAATACATGCTCTGGAGGGACGGCATTGACTAGGAGGCAGTGAAGCAGAGCAAGAGCCACAAAACCTCAATTTTCCTTCCTCAGGTTCTGCTCTCCATTCCCTGGGCCACAGAGGAACAGCACACTGTGGAGATTGATGGACTCAAGGTAGGGTGTCAGGGAAGTAATAGCAGGTGTTAGCACAGAGGAGAGAGAAGTCGGGAGCAGGAGGGGAAGCGGAGTGCAGTGGCAAAAGGTGTTAAATTCATCATTGATCAGGCAGAGCAGGAAAGCAGGAGTCCAATGAGGGGATGGAATTGAGGCAGATGCAGCAGAGACATGGCAGCAGAGTGAGCAGGAGCTGGATCAAAAGCCAACCAGCAGCCAACTCTGCAGCCTGGGGCATTTGTAGATGACATGATGTTTAGTCTTCGTTAACTAACAGCACCTTTAAAATTTTAGCCTGGGTTATAGATTCATAGATTCTAGGGTCGGAAGGGACCTCAACAGATCATTGAGTCCGACCCCCTGCATAGGCAGGAAAGAGTGC